>NC_068356.1:102384569-102522069 GCF_020536995.1 Dreissena polymorpha | reverse complement strand
TTAATAAAAAATTGTAATCATTCAAAGCCTTCCTCTTATGTTTATATTATAATATTTTCTATTAAAATGTTTGTGACACATATATATTTTACACATATTTGTATATGATTCACATACTCCTTTAACATGCTTATTGTGTGTCCAACGTATTATTCAAGATCATAATCACATTTATATTCTGTCAAACAATATGCCAGCAAGCTTGGTAAAATAATGACAATAATCAATGTTACAATTATTAATAATGATGATAATAATAACAATAATAGTGATAATAATAATGATCATAAACAGATAGCATGCAAAGGAATTCTTCTCTCAGGCAAATAATAGACTGATTAATACATTTTCAATACTATCATCATTTTTATCCTCATCCTGATTGGTTTTATCCTCTTGCAACTTTGTACAGAGTATGTCCACTAGCTAACTGGGGAAAATGTCACTACCAGTCCAAACATATTTGATTCCGTTTTCACCAAATATCCAGCCACTATTTTGCACATCGGGCATGCAGGGATATCTTTCATGGGCGTGTAACAAAATATATGTTTGGTAATTAGCAGTCTGGTGTGCATGAAAAGTATTGCTTTACATTGAGGTAGCAAACTTAAGTCAATAGTTTCGCATGAGTTCAGAGTATTACCTTTGATCTCACTTCTCTTTCAGAAAGTTTCAGACCGGAGCTTTTTTACATCTGAGTAATTTTGCTTTCCATACATATAACATACAAAATACTCTATTTCCACTAACAAGTAAATATATACACTCCTGTCTTTCACCAAACTTGGCATATGTACGCATTAAGTCTGTATTTTTCTCGAGAAGCTTTACTGGACCTTCTTTTCTCCTTCTCACAAATGTTTTTACAATGTTTTTTATTTCGATGAGTCTTCGTTTTTGTTTCCAGTTCTCATGTAAAATAGGATTGAACACCCAATTTGTCTCCAATACCTAATACAAAGCAATTATACATCAGTATCGGGTGATTTCACAATTATGGTTTTGGTGTCAGGTTTAAATTATTTTATTGCATGGAGTGCAAAATAATTCTTGTATCTGCTTCCTCATGAGACGAAATCAGAGATTCGTCTGGAAGTACCTCAGTTATCATTCCGTCGTTTCTTGTAAGCAGACAGTATCGTTCACCAATTACATAATACATTTGGCGATCCTAAATTTGTTCTGCGTATTTGTCAGTGCTCCAGTGTTCCAATAGTTAAAGTAATAATATAATAATAAAGTAATTTTAGATGCTGTGTTTTGTTAAAATCGTGTGAAAGAAAACTTGTCCACTACCTGGGCGTTTTGGTTTTTGAAACTGACAATAGTAATGATGGTTATGATTTGACTACAGTTTCATGATAGGTATCTGTGACAAAATCACGACCACACTTTGGAAGGTGATCAAAAACCATCTTGGCTACTCCTTCAAAGGAACCAGGTTGTGTAGTACTGCGTTGCCATCAATGATACTGGTAACATCATTTGGTGATGGTTCAATTTGTCTCCATATAATGTAAAAGCTTTGCTTTATCCGTTTCATTGGCATTCCATCAGCTGTTTCCAAAGACCAAGGTACTGGAGAAAGTGGATAAGAAAGTGTCCATTCAAGATCAATATCATTCTGAATTGAAAGAATGATCAGTTGTGCCAATATGTTGCGTTCAGCTTTTACTTGTGCCAGTTTGTTACTAGAACTTCTAATTGTCTTACTCAGTTCTGATGTAGCAAATGTCTTAAGTTTGTTTCGCTTGACAGGATGATGTAACTAAACATTTTTTCAATGAGACAACCAGTGAGTCCATCCCCCACATCAAATGAGTTTGGAAAATGTTTTGACAGCTAATCTTAGAGCTTATAAGTTTTAATTTTTTCATTGTATCAAGAAGGGTGGTGTTAAAGAATGTAGCTAAGGTATATATCCGTTAACATTGTGAGCCGTTCCACATGATGTCCTAGTACAATATGCTCTTCAGCATAGTTACATATGTACTTGAAAGCTTCAGTGTGTACTGATTGGTTAATGTTTGCTTCTGAGCCTTCATGACTTGCATGGCGAGTCCAAGATACCGTATAATTTCTTCTGCAAGCATTATGGTACATTGCTTCACGGGAAATAACATTTTGATCCTGAACTTCACAAAACATCCGTTTATCAAACTTTTGAATCGCTGATAGCTTACCTGATTCTTCAGAAAATTTGGCAACACGTTTAGTTAACCTTTTGCTTGAAGCCCTTAACTTTGGTAATACTTTTGTCACAAACAATGCAACTATTGACTGGAAACAGAACAGAGGTACTGGTAGCATCTTAGGATATACGAAAGTACGTTTATATAGTGGGCTGATTGTCATCATCATCTGGGCTCGTATTCACCAAACCATTGTAAGACTTTAGAATAAAGAATAGACTAGGAACCAGGAAAAATGCGTTCAGTGTTTAAATATATACATGCCTCCACTGGTGAATATGTCATTAAAAAAATGTTGTACATGAAAAATGATATAGATAGAGGTGTGAAATGTCAAGTTTGACTCAAATTTCAAGTATTTCTTAAATATATCCATTTAAAGAATATTCTTAAATTCTTAGACTTAAGTCTAAGAATTTTTTGGTGAATATGGGCACAGTTAATGAATGTAGGTTAATAGGCTTTTCGTTTTCCATAATAGGTTACTGAAAAGAGACAATATAGAGAATTTCTGCCAATTTAATACAGACATTATTACTATTTGAATAACATTACACTTAATTTTTAAAAGCACAATTTGCCTAGAAACATAGATTTATTTCATTGAACATTTTCTTTCATTCATGTAGCAAGGATTTCACTTGTTCTCGTAGAATTACTCTTCTGACTGTATATTATTTACTCGAAATATTAATTATACATACAAAAACAACTTTTAAATTATGTTTTTGTATATTATAAAAATAGTATTTCATTTTAATAATTTCGCAAAAGACTCACAGTATTGTCAAAATAAAACGGTGTTAACTTTTGCACATATTATTTTGTTTCTCTTTTATTCACAGTTTAAGTTCAAATGAAAATTGCGATGGAATGTGTTGTCTGTATTATTTCAAAGAGAACAGCAATGTCGTTTTCTTGGATATATAATACACAGAGAGAGCTATATAAATGTGAACATTATAATAACTATTGGAACAAACATAAACAACAGAGCCTGAGGTGTGATAAATTTACTTTTATTCCTTGCAGTACAAATCCTGCAGTATGAAAACATTACAGTTCATATTTCGGCTAAATTATAACTCATTTAAAAAATACATTAAGATCTATTTCTGATTTACCAAAACTGATCAAATAATTAAGAAATAAATTCCATTTACTTTTTCATGACATTTTGATTCAATAAAATGCACTGGTCCAAACAAAGTGACGTAACTTTTTGTAAAAATAATTGATATTTACAATGTGTGTGTGTATCAACAATACACTGTGTAGGTAGATTTTTCATTTACAATGTCTAAATTCGATAGAATATGTTTGCGCAGAAGTTATTTAGCAACAATATAACTTAAAAAGAATAAATAGCGGAAGTATTGCAAATTGGAAAGAGTAAAAAGGCAAAATAAGGGGTATGCGTTTCAAAGTCCCAAAACTCGGTAAAGCCCCAACAGAATTTTGCAAACTTTTGCCAGGGAATGCCAACTACATAGAGGGTTAAGAAAATCATAACCTTGAAAATTCCCCCTGGGTGGGGAGCAGGGTCATAATGCAGCTCAAGGTCTAGTATTTTCTTCATATCTATATGAGCACAATGTGAGCAAGCATTCGTTATCACAATACATACGAAATAATCACACGGCACCCAGTGCTCCAGATAAGGATTTAGTCGAAAGGGTATGTTACCCCCTGATATTATTGTTAAAGCGTATTTTACTCCTTTGTTTCAGCCATAAAGGGTACTTAGGAATATTGAGGGGGAATTTCTATTTCCACAGATAACTGACATATTACATGGCGTGTTAATCTGGAAATATTATTATGTGTTATTTATATTAATAAATGCATAGGAAAGAAGTTAAAATGATGATATGAACAGACTTTCTTTAAAATATTCCCTCAGAAGCCGCTGGTCGCTTAAAACGGCACTTTTTTAACCACAAACATGATGGGCCGCCATTTTGATTACAAGCTTGTTTTGATTGACTTACTTTTGATTAAAAGGTTAACTTACATTTAAAACTCTACTGGATTATTGGTTAAACTGGTCACTTTAATCGATTAAAAATACGTACCAAGATTTGTATTGCGTATTGTTACCCACCGGGCTGATTTTTAATGCGTTTTTTTAATTGTTCAATGCGTAAATATGCAGATACGCATCTCATCTGGAGCTCTGACGGTACCTGTCCATGCCATGAAGCAAACATACTAACCTGTCCGATTTCAATATTATTTGGTTAACTTGAGATTTACATAAATGATCGACATTCCTTATTAAGCATTCCTATATATGGGCTTGTTTTCACAAATGAATCATATTGCACAACTAAATATTCAAATCGAGATCTTATAATATATACCGAAAATACCTCTTCAGCCACTTTGTTCATTGTGCATTGATTACAAATCATCTGATGAAACGCATATTTGAAAGCAAACTGTTACTGGATAGTGCACGGCAACACATATCAAAACATTGGCTGGCCTGTATGATAAGGAAGAAAGCACATTGATCAATATCTAAAAAATTCATTTTAAAGCAGTAAAAGTAACTTATATATTATGGACATTTACACTTCGGTGCATTTGTATGCTTTTCGTACTTTTTTATATAACGCACAGTGTGTGTCTGCTATTATTACACAAAATGTATATATTAAGTATTGTAGCCATTACTTGTGAAGCTGAATATGTTCATGCCATCAGTGTTTTATTATTGTAATTTATGTTCACTCTAACTCTACATGCATTTAGGTGTATACGGGCCTTATACAGTACAGCTCACGCAAAACCAACAAATTCCGCGATCCGCGGAGTTTGACGACATCAATTGTTCGCGGAGTCGACTCGGCATCGACCATCTGGTCGCCGAGTCGCCGTGTCTGTTCGCCGAGACACGCCGCGGCACGCCTCGGCATGATGCCGAGGAAATTGTTGGTGATATGACGCTGAGTCACTCGGCGAACAATCTTATAAACTATAATTTACCTGGGATAGAAACTGATTACAAGTTCTGAAATCATGATGTTTATTAAATGTAGATTAACTACGTTCGGACAATTCCTCTAAATAAAATATAATTTAAACACACTGTATCGTTACCGTTACGCTGTTTCAGTTCCTTCATTACTGAAACAATTAGTGTATTGTATACTGACTGCAGCTTCTTGGGAAAACAGGGCTTAATGCATATGCATAAATTGTCAACCCAGTACCAGAGACTGTCTTTAAACGAAAAACACCATAGAATCAGAAAGTGTCGTCCTTGATTAGCTTGTGCGAACTGCACTGGCTAATTAGTGTGCACAGGACACCACTTATTGGACATACATAAGGCCCCGTTTTCCCTGAACGCAGCCAATATGTACAGATTTCAATGACAAACTGGCCAATGTCGGCGCACAGGCTGTTAAACACTATTGATTACATACACACACTCACTGTCTGCAGTGTACCAGTGGTAAAGCATAAACAGGCTAATCAGTGTGCACAAGCAGATGCGGTGGTCATCGTTCTTAGGGTAGTTAAGAGCAGACCGACTTGCAAAACTAGCTCTTAACCTTAATTGTTCGCAAGCGAACAACTAACAAGAGAGGTGTTTGTCAGAAACACAATGCCCCCTTCTGCGCCGCTTTGAAGCCATATATTTGATCTTTGACCTTGGAGGATGACCTTGACCTTTGACAACACAAAAAGTGCAGCTCCATGAGAAACACATGCATGCCAAATATCAAGTTTCTATCTTTAATATTGCAAAAGTTATGATCAATGATTAAGTGTTATGACGGACTGACGGACAGACAGACAGACAGACGGACGGCTTGACGGACAGTTAAAAAACTTCATGCCACTCTTCGGGGGGCATAAAAAAAAGTACGTATGCCAAAAACTGCTGTTCACAGAACATTATTGTATTTCAGCTAATGGAACCACATATATCTCAGACACGTGAAGTATCATATGCAAATGATGATGATGATGGTGATGAAAATGACGACGACGACCACGATGCCGCCGCCGCCCCGTCACCGCCGCCGATGCTGCTGCTGCTGATGATGATGATGATGCTGATTATGTTCAATATCACGACCGCATTTGAACATAGATGTAGAAGTGGACCGCTAAACATTAGAACTGACGTGTGCATCGAACAAGCATAATAGGCTTCAATTTAACCCTTTACCACTTAGATACGTATTTTCACGCATTTGTAGTCCCTTGGAAAGTTATATTTAATTTAAGACTCGATTCAAGTTCTTAAGCCTTCATCTACAAACATTAGATACTGATGAGAGCAAACAGCATTAAACCTGAACAGACTGCGAGTTACTCGCAGGCTGTTCTGGTTTTATGCTGTTTGCACAAAGCCATTTCCACTTTGCTGATAGGGAAAGGGTTAAACAAGTGTTCTGATTAAAAATAAGTAGCTTTTCTTCACATGGACTGGGTATTAAAGATAAAGACCGCAGGAGCACATTGGCAATCGAATAGCGCGAATTCTGTACCCCGCAAATTCATGTGTTGAACATTACGTTAAGAAAATAAGAACACTGTCATTACATTATTCTTACAAAATTCCTTGCGTGTCATGAATTACCAAAAGGTTGTAATCGTAACACCATTATACGTTTGCCTTACATATACGTATCGAAGGCAATGATACGTGAAGTTTTCAGTGGTAAACCTTTATCATGATTTTTGGCAAAATATGCATTGAAACATTTGGTATTTATACCTGCTCTAACTGCCACACTTAAAATGATCGCACTACCAAAAAGCTTTAAAATTACGACGAAAATGATCACCTGAACACTATTTTAGACTTAAATAATCAATTTACATAATCGCGCCTGTAACTTAAGAAGCCTCTCCAAGCAAATATTCAGCAATCAATACAACCATGACCTACTTAAATACAATGGCTGTTTAACAATTTAACATGTAATATAATGTGATTCACATAACTACTGAAAACCACACTATGGCGCATAGGCGTTTGCAAGTAACAGGATTAAAGCTCCTAACTACAATGTAAAGCGTGTTGTTCGTGAATGTTCCTTATTCTTGATCATACAAATAGTTGTCTGAAAAGGCTTGATGTATAATACAATGCATATTGCAAAACATTTACAATGGCAGGAAAATAATATGATCGGAAGAAACACGTATTAAATATCCTTGCATAATGACACATCAGACCACCATGGCATGCACATGTTTAATTGTTCTTAAGTGATAATACTCTCTTGGTTAGTCGTTGGAAACTCTACACATTCGATACTTATCTTCCTGTTGTCATGGACAATTAAGAAACTATATATTCAGCCTGCTGGTATGCAAAATATATTAATGTAGAGCAGGCTTGGCTGGGATATCGATTTTATCAGACCGCCATTCCCGGGCGTTGTATCAGATTACAAAGATACAATACGTATTCAAATGTTTGTTTGAAAACTAACGGCGCACTGTCATGTTTTCAGCGCTAACATGCACGTAGGCCATGCTTAAGTACGGTATACTTTTCCACAATGAAATTGAGGCCTTGACATAAATTATTGCATTTTTAAGAGGGTTTTAACATGCAATTTAGTTGCAGTTTCGTAACATGTTACCGCTGTGTGCTGTAAACATTAAGCTTGTAATATGATGCGGGAATAAAAGTAGGCCTGTTAAAGGGAGCTTACACTTTTGAATGAAATAAGAAAACGAATGAGGTGTATTGCCAATATATGAAGGTGTGTCCCCCATTTATATGTGGTACTATATTATTGTGCTTTATTATTCACATATCCATAATATTTATAATGAGTTAATGGAAAAGACGATTATATAAAGTACAACATGGTAGATAATAAGACGAGACTTAATGTCATTTGCAGTACATAGGATATACACTTTTTTTATTAAAAAAATAAACATAATAAAATGCAACATGAATTCAAAACCATAAATATATATAATAAAAATATGTTATGTGTTTCTATTATATTCTATTATAATCGATTTTATGATGCTTGTTTCAAACAGAAAATGATAACTGATCGCACTTAATAAAATAACTCATCCTATTACGTGTATATCCCAGTAAACCATGTCTCGTAGGAAAAGAATATTAATACACATCTAAAAACTTTAAGTGTATTATCAATAACGTAAATAATGGCCAGCTTGTAGGGGAATTTTCTTTTCTTTATTTAAGAGTGTGCAAATCTAGTATCAGTTTAACGATCGGTATGTCCAGTTCCGAAAATTGGAATAACAAATATATATCAAGCATTTGCGTTACACACGGAAGTTTTATACATAAAAGTAGTTAATAAGATATCAGCTATGTTTGCCCGACTTAAGTTATTCATTGAAAATAATTGGCCTTGCAAATATGTTCTTCCCGTTTCACAAAATCTTAAAACAGCAAGCCCAAAAATTAAAGGACGTACTTGCAAACCTATTTTATCATATACAAAAACAAGCTTTGCAGGGGTATCGATTGCAACAGACCGGGATTTTTCAAAGCCGTATCAGATTTCACAAGTACAATTTAAACTTATGAGGCGTTCGCCATGGGTCTTATAAATATTGGGTGTATTAACATAAACGAAATATCAAGCGCACAAGCCCTCCCGTTCATCATGTTTAAGGTACACGATCTTCAACAATAGACAAATACATACTAGTAATACATGCCATGGCCAATGCGTCCCAACAATATATACCAGAGTGCAAGCTTCATTTTTATATTATAATGGGTATTTGAACATAACATACATACTTTGGAATTTTTACAAGTTTAAGATTTATAAAAATATGTTATGTTAAAGGTTTTATAATCGTACGGTCAAATAAAACATTATATAAAATCGCTGAAGGCACTGAAGTTGTTCGCTATTGCATAATCTTAGTTTTCAAAATTATGTTGTAGCTTTTTATACCGCAAGTTTGAAATGCACACAACCCATTCAAATTTATTAAGAGTGTGTCGCAAAGCACAGGTTGAGATATGGGTGCACTGTTTATCCTCATATTAATGTTATATAGATAACTTAGACAAAGCTACAACAATATATCTTTCTTTTTTCGCAGATGGTTGCTGCACTGGCAGCCATCTTTAGAATTTTGGTTGCCTTGCTAAAGAATAATAGGCCTAGAATCATGTATATGTTGTAAAATGTGTATCTAATACTACATTTATTTTCTTTAAATTATTAAGCAACAATTACCGTTCCCGAAATAATCTACGTGATTTAACAGTGTAAACTTTAACTCAATATAGATCTAGTTATCGACATACACAATAATTGTTTTGACAGATGACATCCGATTGATAATTTAATTAAATGTATGCAGATATAGAGAAATGTTAACAATCGCACAGCGTATTTTCTGTGTATGTTTCTATATTTCGATAACACGTGTTATAGATTAGTATACAATCAATATTTGTAAATAGTTATACTCGGCGAATCGGCGCGGTATCCGGAGAAGCGCCCCCCCCCCCGGAGAACTGCCCCCCGGAGAACTGCCCCCTTATTTTAAAGGTGGCGGAGAGGTGCCCCCCCCATCAAATCGGTAGGGGCGGAGAACTGCCCCCCCCCCTGTCAGAATTTAGTAGGCGGATATCTGCCCCCCCCATCAAATCTGTAGGGGCGGAGAACTGCCCCCCCCGGTGTCATATTAGTTATTAGTTACGTAGTGAAAACAATACTTACGGGTAATTTTACGTTATCGCCGTACACATTTTATCCGGTAACAATTTAATTTCAGTACAAGTATATTACCATTTATCGAACTGAATAACACAAATTGTCTAGAGGCATGTGATAATACTGTTTAAGGCACTTGGTGCGCATCTGCACCACTCACTATACATGAATGCCATGTAAAAGTCGTGTTTTAATAAGAGCGCGAAACATAGTCGAGATCCACACAGGAAACGCGTGCGTGTTAATACTGGCCAACTGTCGCAACTAAATATAGACGTGCAACTCAGTACTTATGGAGGAAAAGTTACATCGGAATTAATTTACATTATAAAGATAGTATTGACCCATGGAAAAAAAACGTAGATTTACGTATAAAAAAGGAAATTAATAGGCAAAGCATTAATTTAGCTGACTTGAAGAAAAAAGTAGAGTGAAGTCGAATTTATTATCAATTTATTTATGTTGTTTAGTTAATTCATGTGTCATACAAAATAACATACATAAATACACACATTACACATATTACGGCAACAGTTTGCATTTTGAGCAGATCATGTCGACATGCCAACAAACAAAATCGGTAACAGTTGCTTTAATTAGCAGCTAATTAGGCAGGCAGAGAACTTGTTACCGTTAACGATAAGCACCGCGATCTTTTAATCTTTAAATTGGTAGACCGGACCGACCTTTATTGTTAAGAACTTGTTAGCTTTGAATAAAGCCGCATACGGGTTTATTATATTGAACCGTCCAAATCCGTAATTGGCGAAAACAAACAAATAAATTATTGTTTTCAGCTTGCATAAGGATGGATTAAATTGCATGCTAATTGTTTGATTTAATTACGGGGAAAATATCAAATAATTCAGCCGCGAAAACTTTTTATTAGCAAAAAGTGATTTGTTTTTCTTTGTTCACATAGACGAAAATCCCGTGATTATCAAGATGGCGACGTCCATGCCGAGGCAGGTATTTTTTGCCGTTTTATAACTTTTATTACTTGTACAACTTTATATTACTTTTGAAATTTCACTTAATTTCCAGACATAATAGCAAGAAAGTTACTGGTGTTATTGTCATTATAATACTCGCTTTATATATCGCCGCGAAATTTCTTTAATTAGGGGGCACTTCTCCGGGTCATCAATTCTGACAGGGGGGCAGTTCTCCGCCCCTTATTAATCAGCAGGGGGGCAGTTCTCCGCCCTATAAATGAACAGTGAGGGGGCAGTTCTCCGCCCAGTGAAAAATCTTTGGGGGGGCAGTTCTCCGGGGGGGCACTTCTCCTAGAGCCAATCGCCGCATCTACGCGGCGTTACTCCGCGAATCGATGCCGAGGCAAAAACAGACGCGGCGTCACTCCGCGAAATTTCGCCGAGTGCCTCGGCATCATGCCGAGTAAATACGCGGCGAAAATACGTTAACAGAAGAATCTTTGTTGGTTTTGCGTGAGCTGTACTGTATCTGCGTTTATTATATGACAATAAATGTGTTCCTGTTGTTGGTATGACCTTTTCTTAGAAATATATATACAATCTTCTATTCCATCATTATGTGGAATGTTAGTGGGCAAAGAAGATACATCTAGAGTAACACAGTAGCTATCTTTGTTCAATACCGGTCGGTCCATCGTGTCTGCATGCAGTTCCAGCACATAAAATATTTCGAAATATTTGTACTATGTATTAAATCTACTTATGAATCAGTTACCGTCGTATGTTAAATACACCACATACTTTATTAACACAATTTAGAATATTGAATTGAAATAGAAAATTCAAATACTAATTGAAATGTTGATGATGTAAGCAAGTTTTTCTTAAAACAATTGTTTTGATTTCAATAATGATACTTATTTACAAACTTTGAGTTCTGCTATGGTGGTGCTGTGGTGTCGTCTTATGATTCGCTTTTTATGGCAAAATGTCAGGAAGATTTTCTTATTAATACGCCTATTAAACCATATGTTTTGCTTAGATTTTTGGATGACATTTATATGGTATGGAATGGCTCTTTAGAAGATTAACAAACTTTTATTGATACTTTAAATAATTTCCATTCCACCATTACATTTGCCTCTAGCAAATCTCAACAGTCTGTATCTTTCCTTGATTTATCTATATCAAAAAGTGAACTAGAAACTGCTATTGCAAATGTATTTTGTAAACCTACTAATATGCATTTATACTTAGATTTTACGTCATCTCACCTCATAAACGGGATATTCCTCACAGTCAGGGTAAGCGCTATAGACGTATCATATCTGATGATGACGTATTAGGCATTATCTAGTTTATTTAAATATTTTAAAAGTATAAATTATCCAACGAATGTTATTGAAAATAGATTTTATAAAGTGAAACATATGACACAGGATAGTGCGTTATTTGTTACTAAGAGTAATACTGATTGAATAATACCCTTTACTGTTTTAAAACATCACGTCATAATATTGCTAAAATTTTACACAAATACTGGGAGTTATTAAGATTATCAGATAAAGAAAAAGCGAAATCCCCTCATTCATTCAAGCCTATTTCGGCCTATAAACGATCTAAAAATTTAACGCAACAGTCTTGTGAAATGTTCAGTGTCTTATAACAATAATCAAATTCATTTATCTGGTCAATTTAACCGACGACACACTGCAATAATTTTAACATATGTTAAAAATTCAATAGTTATGTTTACAGTTATTGGTTTATCCTATGATTTACACTATGGTGTTGATTGTTCTTCACGTAATGTTATATATCTGATTACATGTAAACATTGCTATAAACAATACGTCGGGCAAACTAATGACATTGTACCCCGCAGAATGAATAGCCATAGGGTTTTTATCAACAACTGTTCAATAAATCATATTTTACATGTTGCTACACATTTTGGATCTACTCAAAATCATTACACTTTATCTGATTTCTCTTTTGTACCCATTGATGTTGTTGAAAATAATTTAGACCTTTTATGCAGAGAAACATTTTGGATACATAAATTTAAAACTATTATTACTAACGGTCTTAATAATAAACTGCTTTATGACATAAAGAACATTATCATAATTCACATATACATTTGATGTTTTCCTCTTACTATATCTTTATAAATTATATGACATTATTACTAATACATGAAGGCTGGTGTATAAAGACTGATCCATCATTGTATATAATAATAGTATGTGTTAAGTACTATGTGTTAGTATGAACATCGAATCGTTGCACAATGGTTACTAATGAAGCTGATCTAATGTGTAATTGTTATCAAGTTTAGACATCTTATGCATGTTTGAATTGCAAATAAAATGAACGAAGTTAATAGTAATATGGTTCACATATATAACTTTAAAATTAGATAATCAAAAGCACATGTGAAGGGGTCCTTAAAACAAGTAATGCGATATTGTATGTTCATCAATAAGTTTTATGTAATAAGTATTTGTTTAAAGTGTTTTTAATCTTATAACCCATTCAAGTGTACTTCCATAGTAACACATATGTACCATTTCATGTTTGTAATGTTGAAAAATTGAAACGGCCATTTATGAGGCGTGGATTATATTCCAATTAAACCCTTTTATCGCAAAATTTATGTTTTCCCCCGCAGCGATGAGTATACGTAATATAAAGTATCGTGAAACATAGTTGTTTTGAATGTTCATATATACATTTATTTTTACAATTAAATTAAAGGTTTTCTTATTTTATTGACTTTAATAGTATAATATACATTTAGATGCTTTATATTGCCTTTAGTGTACTCATATGTTGTGCAATTAATCATAAAGGACCTGATATTAACACACACTTTTCGTGACTTTATTCAACGCTCTTAATTCGAGTTTTGGAAACATTTACATATTTAAAAATCTACAGTACACATGTATCAGTTATCGATATTTCCTGAACAATCAAAATATATGTTATATTCTATGTAAGTTAGGACACATTAAGATAAATCGATCTGGCCTTAAATTTACCAATTGGATTTTACATACTGCTTCTACTTCATACAAATTAGTTATTCCTGTAGTTTGAAAGTCACTACATGACATATGTATACATAGGAACAATGAACTCCTGTGAACTACGCTCTTTCCTACCCGGTCTTTATATTTGTACCGTCCAATTGTAGTGCGCGTACCTATATTCGAACCATTTTAATATTTCTATCTCGGTTCGTTTGTGCTACGCTTTAATTATAACACACAAATCTCATGAACGTGCCACCATTAAGGCAATCGACTGTCTTCAAGGTTTAGCTTAATTTAATATTTATTTAACTTTGTTTTGCAGTATACAAGTGTGATATGAGTCCCACAGGGGACAAAGTGTACATCCCCAACAACAGCACAAGCCCATCACCAATTTCGAAGATGGGATAGTAGAAGCTTCGTTCAAAGACCCTACACTAGAATACCCATGTGGTGTTAATGTAAACTATGCAGGTCATGTTCTGATATGTGGAGGCTGGCCCAAGTACTATATCATACAGTTGGACAACGAGGGCAAGAGGAAGCTGACCACTCTTACTACATAGAAATATGGTAGTGGGGGCCCATGGTCAGTCTGCTACGACAGGAAAACAGCCTCAATGATTGTATGACAGGACAGGAACAACGCCATAATGGTGTTCAACGTGGTCTGAAGTTCAATTGTATAGAGTGATGTTTAGAGTTATTTTTGTATGGCTTCTAAGTCACGAGTTAAACACCCACTTTAATTGTGTACCGACCTTCGCGCATTTGTATTTATCAAACGTCTCATTTGCATTTAATTTACACCATATTGTATAAATTTAAACAATATTTTAGTACAATGCTTTTATGTAAACAAAATGAAGTCATTTATTTACTTAGTCATTTTTGGAAGTAAAAGTTAAGGGGCACTATAGTACACGTATGTACACATTCGTTTCCAATCAATACATTTAGTATAATTTATGGTAGAGCTTTCATATTTACTCGAGGTGATTAGTAACTTAAAGAAAAAATCCGTATATATCGGACATTCAATATCACAACTGTCCCGTAAAAACAAAATCATTTCAGCTATATAAAGTGAGACCGTAAGAATGCAAGAAAATTGTATTCCACATGCTAAATGGTCATTAAAGTGGTAAAAACTGTATGAATTGTGAGTTTAGTATATAAAAGATCGATGTTTAAGGGTCGCTTACGTAAATCGATTTTCGCTTAAATGTAAATAAATTGATGAAGAGAAGGTGAGGCTTTGAAGACCATATCTATTTTATTTTTATTTTGAAGACCATATCTATATCCATTTTATTTTACACAAAACGTTTGCATTTTTAAAGAAAAATACACAACGGCAAACAAAACGAATCGCACACACGTGTATTGTGCTTATTTCGTTGAGAATACAAATATGTCGTACGTATATCAAACATGAACATAGTCAATCAATCAGGTTCGTAATTTATGACGAACACACTTTGAGTAATTTACACAAATAAATAGGTAGTAGGTTTTAAAAAAAGGTAAATAAACTTGTCTACCCTTATAGTTTGTGTTCTATATAATAATATCATTGCTAAATGTTGGTTTGTTCAAAAATAGTGTTTCCTAAATGAACGCCTGAATGGATGCAATATGACGCTTAATATGTAACATTACTTTGATGTTTTTATCAATTTCTTGTAGAACGACATCGCATCTGAATTGAATATGACTTGATTTAGAGTTGTAATAGGTCTGCATGTGTGTGTTATTACAATTTTTAATAGTTTGTTTTAAATTTAAAACAGTTAAGTTTTTGTCTTGATTCTGAATTCAATTTACATACATCAAGTATATTGCTCTATTTTATTGTATACTTAATGAGCAAGATTGTTAAAACACCTTTTATATACCCGTTGTTTTTAAGAACGGATTTTCAAATATATACAATACACGATGCAATAAATATTTAATTATTCAATCTTTCTGGATACGTCATCTTGAAACTCGTTGTATTCTCCACGTTACACACAACATATTTTAGTAAAGAATAATTTAAAATGGGTATTTATTACAACAGGCCGGGATCGCCGTGCGTTGCGTCATATTGCACAGATACATTTCATATTATGTGACTGTTAAATTGAAACCTAACAGAGGATGGTCCGTTTGTCTGCGTTAACACGCACTTAGCGCGATGTGTGTTTGTGTAGAATACTATCGCGACCATGAAGTATTTCATTGCATTTTAACGTGGGTGTGTCTCGTAAACATTGCAGTGTCATAAATGCGACGATTGCGTGCTATACACAAAGAGTTTGTAATTTGATCCGCGGCAACATACTTCTGCAAAAGGGAACTAATAATTTTACTGAGATCAGACAACGTACGCAGTATCTTCCCCATTTCGAAAGACACTTTATTCTAGTTTCATAAACAATATCGTGCTCATTTTGTTTCCTAAGATTACTAATAATAAACGACGATACAGAGAAAGAAAAGAAACATATATATATTTAAAAGAAGACAAGTAAATGCCTAAATAGTTTTAGGTACTAACTGTACAAACTCTAATGTGTATAATACCATAGTACATGGGTGTATAAAGAACACAGTTACCGATCATTTTATCATTTATTTAATCCGCTAGCTTTGTATATGGTGCCGCAATGATAAATAAAATATTTCATATGTATTAAATACGTATGCGTTTAGTAACAAATCAAAATATGAAAAGAACACTATTAAGGCCAGTTATCATGCGCGCATATTTTGATAAAATGTGTTAGTGTTTTGATTATATTTTTCCAAGTTGTTGTATGTTTTAAGAAGTAAATAAACGGAGTATAGTGAGAATAATATAATACTTCAAAATCAAGATTACATAAGACAGTTGAGTGTCCATAGTATGTTGCACGTATTAGGTACGTGTACCGTTGTACCGTTGAATACAATCAGCCTAATTTAAATAATCATCATATAGTTCAAGTGTGCATGGTTGTATATCATATACAAAACCTCTATGTATTGTGTTTCCAAAAACAATCAGGTAAGTTGTAACGCACTCGGTTTGTTATTGGATAAACAAATTTGAAAGAAATTCCATGTTATTCCTGCTTTTAGGCTACCTACGAACACCATTTTAAGTGCAATAACTTAAGTTGATTCCATTTATAGAGCGAAGACCATTGTTTTATTGTTGTTGTAGAGTATTGGCATTGACGTGACTGGCCTGCGATGCAAATACCATCTATGTCTTATTGCAATAGTTGTATCACGTCTTTGGGAATGGTGCAGGTAACATTTCTTTAATAGTAGCGTTTCTAATATACATTCATGATTGTGACTCGTAACACTATTATGCTTTATTATACTCAAAATTTTAATTATACAAATGATTATAATTGTGGAAGACATTAAAATAAACATATATGCATGTATTTACGAACGAACCTTATATTTTAATTTTCGTATAAACGATGTCACATTTTATATTTTACAAAGGTGAAGCTTTAGTTTGTATTGTTTAATTATTTATGTTATATCAACATGTAAGGTAACATTTGACACTAATTTAATGTAAAATTAAAATGATATAAACTATTTGAAAAAGTTTTTTTATATTTAAACATTCCTCTCAAAAGAAGATTGATACTTTAAATGATATTCATATTAAGTACATAAAACTTCATTAAAATTTTTGATTTGGTGAACAGTTACCTGTACATATTATTGTGTATACATACTGATGAACGGTGTACATAAACGTATAAAATTTTTCCTTCGTTGTCAAAAAAATGGAACATGGAACGATATAGAAATCAATCTGTTATCTTACTCGTTGAAGAATGTCATCTTTTGACGTGAACATATTACATTTATTGCGTGCATCTGGTTTTATAGCAAAACACGAAACATGAATTTTACAACGAGTACATGATACACATATTTATTGCAACAAAACATACTCTGTCGAAACCAATATAAGTAAGTTGTTATTTTCAAAGTACATTGATAGTCGGGTCATTATATGAAAAAATACCACCTAACCCCCCCAAAAATTGCAACAAAGGTATTTTTACTGTCCTTTATGACATATCAGAAGTTTACAAAAATCGGACCACCGGAAAGTTGTTTTTTTTCCAAGATGGCGTCCAAAATGGCCGCCAAAACCTGTTAATGAAGATAATTGTATTACTATCCACTCAAATTTCATAAGTTGGTGTCTTTACTTAGGTTTCGGGGGTCGAATAACACATTAAGATAATAAAAAAAATATGTTTGTCTATAATGGAACAGAGAAATTCAACATGGCGTCCAAATGGCCGCTAACACAATGACCGCAAGTGCATAATTATTGACTGTACGGTGTTATTCTTTTTACCTAATTTTATAATAAATATTTTTTCAAGTTTTCTTTTAAATATTAAGTCCAACCACCTTTGTACAGACAAATCGGACCTGCGAACCCTAAACCCTGTCTCATACTTGTATTTTTTTAAGGTTGTGTGATCAATGCCATTATATTGGGCCCATATACAGAAGTTATGAGATTTGGATTTTGTGGAACCTACTGTCCTGGGTAGTGATATAGATTTGTTAGAGACGATAATGTTGACCATAATATTATCACCATTGACGGCAATGGTACTATTCATGGGATGGGTGTCATTCCATCTATAACCCCCGGAATACGGACGAACTTGGTGATTCCGCGAAAACAGACATCAGAGCTGAACACTAGAAATGAGACAAAAATTCCTATCTTTGAGTACCTGGCAAGGCATGATTTATGATGTAGAATTCGAGGACCTGTCGCGATTTCTAGATTATGACAAGAGGGTCGATATTTTGTTGAAAGTCTCCTTCAACTTCAGTCAGGCAACACCGAATTAGCAGGGAATGATGCATATTTTGTATCAGGGAAAGCAGCACCTTGGGCAGTCGTAAATCGAATTCTTGCCTTTGCTCAATATGTACTCTGGGGACAAATCGTGCATTCTGTCAACATTAGACGTTGTTTTCAACTTGGCCACGAACCACAACCTTCCCAATATTGTAACGTTTGGCAAATCATTGTACTGGAAGGCTGCCGAAATCGTCATTGATGCACCACAAAGTAGTTGCCTGAAAAAAAAGTTCTGATATCGGGTTGTCTTCATACATTAATGAACATGCAGGGGGGCCATTGGATCACTCATGGAAGGAACGGGTCTAAAAAAATCATACTTGACACTGTCTATTGGGAAAATGCAATTGTGTACATTATAACAATGAAAGCTGTCCAGAGGTCTTTGCGGGTCCATTTTCATGAAAACAAGTGCCTACAAAGACACCTTATAGCCGAAAAAACTCAGGCAGATCCCTAGATTCAGACACTGCTGGATAAGGCCGAGGAGTTGTAGTCGTCCCTTCTTAGGGGCGAGGCGGCGCTAGCTGATGCTACATTTTCTGAGATTTTAATCAAACTCGAGACGGCTACATAAAGGAAAAAAAACATGACTTTGCCAAAACATCAAAGACAAGGCAATTGTGGCTAAATTATCAGCTTATGGTAAGCAAAACAGAGATGTTGATCAAGGCGGATATTACTGAGTGTTGGCTGATGCATTTGCCGGCAGTATTTGATGGTCTATAAGTCTTTTCTGCAGTTGGGCACTTCAATTACCCTCGCTCTGCTTTTTGCTATCATCGGCAAATGAGCAGCCAAGAGGAAACGCACCAAGATGTTTATCAAACGTTCGTTGATGGTTTTCACGTTTTTCGTCGGTACAATCAGTTCTTGGCTGGGCTAAGCAGTAATATTGTCATTGAGCAAACATTAATGAGGACTCTTAAAAGTACAGGTGGTCTAACTCGCGGCAGTGGGATGACCGAGGAAATGCAAAACCTTTGAACCCTACTTGCCACTGTATTATCCAATAACAACTGTGCGATGAATGAATTAAACACACCTGGTGTGATTTCGTGGAGCGTGTGTTATACTACCAATCCACAACACAAAGACTCAACTGAGGCGCGCATCAAAAGATTTACTTCTGATCTCGAAAAAATGCAGACACAGATTACAAACTTATCACCCTACACAGCTGATCATACTCGAAGAACCATTGTCAGTAGGACAGTCGCTGGGTCAGATGTTAACGCGTATGCATTTCAGGAGGTTTGGAACAGGGACGTTAGAGGTATCATAAAAAAAGTCGACATTGGCTTATAATTGTAAGAGAAAAGACATAAAAGCCAAAACTCTTCGGAACAGCTACGCTGTTTAGATGGCTTAAGACCGTGCTATTAATCACGCCCTTCTGTTCCAGCGTTTCCAGGTAATGTCAAAATATGGAGATGGCTTAAAACCGTGCTATGTATCACGCCCTTCTGTTCCAGCGTTTTCAGGTAATGTTAAAATCGAACGACCCCGTCAACACAACACAACACAACATTAATCAGCGAGGATACAATTTTACTGAACTTTCTCCTGCATTACTCCAAAAGTGAAAAAAAGACCATCTACTTCCGCTCTGATGTAAATAGTAAAAGGAACAAAAAGTGTATAGCATAAACCTTTTGAAATAACTTTTAGGAGACAAACTGTGCAATGAGATGCTCTTTGTAAAAGTATACGTTTTAACGGTTTACTTAATTGTCACACATTTTGATTTTTCGGTTTAAAAATCGATATAAGAAAATACAGGTAAGTTAAATGTCTTGGGCAAAAATCTAACTACAGTTACATTTAACGTGCTGTCCACTTTCTACACTACATCGTATAGGCGGTCTCGATCGGAAAGGGGTTAATATCGGAGTTATTCTCTCGTTTTGTCGAGTATTTTTTTAACATAACATATACATCAATGTGCTTCTTGATAAATATTGTGTTTTCCTTCTGTCCCATTGTATTAAATATAGACACTCTTTATTAACATATTATATTTTATAACCAACAGATTTTATACGAATTTGTTAAAAATTCAGACAATCTCAGGCAAGTGTTTGCCGTTTCTCTTGGTTGCACGCGGCTAACAGTCACGAACAGCACACGTAAAATATATACGATCATCTCGTCTGCTTTAACCTGGAATCGAAAGAACATATGTGAAAATAAATATGATTGAAAACCTCTATTTTTTTATTAATAGTTAGATTTCGTGCATCAATCGTTCATGTAATTATTTCTCTTCGTTGTTTACGTTCTTTAAACCTCCCCTCTAAATTAAGATTCTGATACGTTCATTCTAACGGCAAACTAACAAAATGTCAAAGTTATAAAATCAAAGAGTAAAAAGGTATAAGCTTACTACACATCTGAAACCGTCAAGAACAATGCCCATCCTTCCGTGTTTATAAGTATCCGTCATCACTCGTCGTCGTCGTCTTCATCGTCATCGTCATCATCCTCATCATCATCATCATCACTCATCACTCATCATGATCATGATCATGATCATCATCATGATCATGATCATCATCACAATCATCATGATCATCATCATCATCATCATCATCATCATCATCATCATCATCATCATCATCATCATCATCATCATCATCATCATCATCATCATCATCATCATCATCATCATCATCATCATCATCATCATTAGTAGCATCATCATCATCAGCAGCATCATCATCATCATCATCATCATAATCATCATCATCATCGTCGTCGACGTCGTCGATATCGGCATAATTATAATCATCATCATCATAATCATAATCATCATCATCATCATCATCATCGTCGTCGTCTATGTCGTCGTCATCATCATGAGTATTATGTTCATCGTCCTCCTCCTCGTCTTCATCATCACCATAGTCATCATCATCATCATCGTCGTCGTCGTGGTCATCATCATTAATAGCAGGGTTTTCGTCCTCCTCCCCGTCCTTATCATCACCATAATCACCACCACCATCACCATCATCACCACCATCATCAGTATCATAATCATCATTATCGCCGTCATCACAATCGTCAACAATGTCATGAGCAACAACTGCAACATCAGCGACGACAAAATAAAAGCTCGTCTATCATATTTAACGTACAGCATAGCATCATCTAATTTACTACATTAATAGCGCCATTAGTTTGCATTTCCCCAAGGAGGTATTCCAGTCTCTTGGCTTACCATACTCTTGTATCATAATCTTTTTAATCAGCTGACTAGAAGTTGCATTGCAAGATGTCAATAATTAGTAATCAACACAATTTACTTTATGTATTTTTATTGTTATTGATATTATCATTTATATTTTATGGAAATTAAATTGTGTCAATTTTTATTTTATATTTTACTTTAAAAAAACAACAAAAAGAGTCCGACAATTTTGAGACAGGTATGTAATTTCGTTTTTCAATTATTTTACTGAAATATAACTAATACATCAATGTATAATAATTGTATTGTGTTGTACTCTTCGTTCTCTGCTTTGATATAAAAACAGCTTCACATCTTTGCAATCACCTGAACTAAAATATAAAATGTAACATCAAATAAAAGTATGGAACACTCACCATGGGTTGTAAAAATTATGTGCAAAATAAAGAGTATCATTAATTGCACTATATCGTTACACACTTAAGACAGATTGACACCAAAATGCGTTGATAAGCTAACGCACTTACTGAACACCTCAGTGTTTATAAAGCACGTAAAACACCAAACTGACCAAAAAGGGGATGACACGAAATTAATTGCAGCAGCGATTCATGTATTTTGTTTTCAGAATTTGATAAATTATAATCAATATAAATTTTTAAGTGATACTACTGCAAATTATTTGTCTCAGTATTTTATGAACAACAGTAAGTATCAATGTCAAAGTGATACATCATTTGTTATGAATCAGTAAAATCTGTGTTAACTTCTAAAATAATATTATGTTCATAATTATCATAATCCATGTTATTACACGTGTGTGCTTTGCATTTGGCTAGAAAGCGATTGTATGCTTAAGAGCTAATAAATGTTGTTGTTGTAGTTGTTATTTTAATGTAAATTTGTGATTTTAAACGATCTCAGGGTTTTCGTTTTATATATATATATTTCTATCAAATTTGTTATTCTGTATTATATTGGTTGACAGCTAATGTTTTGTAAAGAAAGTTTGTATTTTCACGACTACAGTATTATGTAAAAGTCAGATTTTCCGACAATATTCTTTTGAACGATCCGTTTTCAATATTACGTTTGACGTACCGATTCTTTCGTACAATATTGACATTTTGCTTAAAGTTCTGTGAATAATATCGAAGCAATTATGTCAGTGTTATTTAGAGATGTCGTATCGATGTTTGCTTTTAAACTTACTCTCAATCAAATTTTAAATGAGGGACATTAAATGCATATACGAGTTGATATTAACCATTATTATTTTTATTTACCCTGTACGCATGCGTTCTGTCATAAGTTACGGAAAGGGAACATCTCGCAATCAGTTGTATTAATTAATAATCAGATTGCGATTTCTGTTAAAGCTTGTTATTGTTTATTGTGAACTGAAACTATCCACAGCCGATAAATGACGAAGGCTAAATCAGGACAGAACATAAATTTTATTACGACTTGCACATAGTACATCGTATGTCTACACCATGTAATAATACAATATCAAAAGGTCATATGAAAAGAAAGTGATTATACAATTAAAAGAAGTGTACAAACTATCAAACATAATACATAACAGTGGTGGGTAAACCAAAAAAATGAAGACAGGAAATAATCGAATTTATACAAAGTATGTATGGAACCGATAGGCATTCAGCTCTTAAGCTGATAGCAATAATGGAAAATAAACAAACATCCAAAATAATTATCTAATGTATGCTATGTGTATAATTATGATTAAATTATAATAAAAAGATTGAAAGTAAATGGCTCACGAACTTCGCATGAAGTAAATATGGCACGAAATTCAACAATCAAACGTAAATGGGACAATTAATTATCATACACATTTGCATTGGTCTTTACGCTGATTGTGATAGCATATATTATGCAAAAATATATTACATGTATATAAGTGCATACATTAGATATCTTACATAACATAAATACAGTTACTCAGTTTCGTATCCAGTAGGAAGAAAAAGTAAATTGACACTGAACAATTTTCACTACTTCCTGTGTTAATACAATTACACAGACAATTAAAATAAACAAATACAAAATCAAAACCGCGGAACGTAAACATTCAGCTGGTGATTTTAGTATAAGGTATAGTAAATTATATAAATTCAAGTACACACAATACGTGAGACATTACAATTCAGCTGGTCGTATTCGTATAAATCACGAAATATTTTATTAATCGATGAGTATGACAGCTTAATAAACCGTAGAGAGTCGATGTATCAAGAACAAGGTGGAGAGCTGTAGCCTTATGACAGAATGTTCACATTATGAGAGTTTGTAAACAGCAATTTCCTATTAACTTGATGATCATTTTTCGGTGTTTTGTGATGTAAAATAACACCAAGAAATAAAATATTTTGAATCTCAGAAAATGATTTTACAATATGTTACCCCTATTAAGGTGCAAAATAAGACCATTTACCATAATTCTGAAGATCTCACATACCTTTGGATCGCGTGATTGTACCGGCAAGGCAAGTCCTGAATTACGTTAAAAACAGTCAATATATTCCTATATTTTTATAAATGTGTTGCGCATGTTAGACTTGTTTGTAACGGATAGCCTTCCTTAGCATTATTTTTTTTTATTTATTCATTAATTATTTTAAACATGTCATCAAAATATACTGGATTACATATTTAACTAAATCTACAATCGTGGGGTACATTGAATGTTTTGCTAAACACTTAGACGTACTTGTATCGCTACATGTTTATAAATTTAATTTCTCAAACAACGGCTGAATATATCAATTTTACTTTCATATATTTCCAACATAGGGGAATTGAAAATTATTCATCTACGACGATCTAATATTGCTGTGCCACGAGCGGGTGTGGTTGCATTGTGCTGAACATTGTTAATAGATATTTTATGGGAAAATCATTTACTTTTGTTCTCATAGTTGACTTTCCTTCACTATTTCAATTAGAAAAAAGTAATGAAAATGTCTTTTTCGCATCCACTTTAAAGAAAGATCATGCAAAAGAAATACGGTTTATTTTAAAACATGCATAAAAACACATGTGTTTTATTATGTTCACGACATTCAAATACATAATCATGAAAATTAACATCAAATTAAACGATCATAAGCAATATTTGTATATATAAATCATTTATTAATTAACTGAAGACAAATGGGTCAATATATTTATTATGTACGTCTAATTTACCACTCAGAAGTGTATATTTGTGATCGGTTTCAATTTTCCAGCTAAGAGCAACAAGGAATGTATGGTAACTAACATGTTATATCAAAAAACGAAACGGTAAAATCTCCATGCATTTTGCGAATGCATATAAATATGAATGACATTCAAGAAAATATAATTGTTTGTTATGGTCTTAAGATTGAGTATGATCGGGTTGAATACCTTAATTGAATTCTCGTTTAATTATTGTCCGCATGGTTATTGGATGTGTGTCTGGTCAGAACGTTAAATAATAGACGGTTTTAAGTTAAAACGAGTGTTGACTCTGTAACTGAAATTCGTAAAAATATAAAATGTTTCAAAATGCAAGTATTGGTTTATTTTAAACTAAAATATTTTTTTTTAAAAGCTAAGACTTAGAATATTGCTATAACAAATTTGATATAATCGTTTTGCTTATTTATTTGAATTTGAAAACAAACAACAACAATGGAAATTAACGGCTGTTTATAGTATCTTTCGCATTATAACGATACAAGGCTACTAATTGAGAATTGACAGGCATACGTGACCCTCGCGGAATTCTAGTTCTAGTCGACTTTTGTTGATAATTAAAGAACTTGTTGCTTATGAACGCTATAAAAATTATAATTTTGAATGAAAGCGAATTTCTTTTATGGCACTAAAAAATGTTTGCATAGAAATGTTCAGTTATAAAGAGGTTTTTAAAAATTATCATATATTTAGAAATATTAAACGCGCATAACAACCGTACACACCGGTTAAGTTGCATGAAATGCAAATTTATATAGTATTACATACACAATATATCAAATGTCTTCAACAATACAATATAACATTTCTTGAAGTTAAGTATAAATACACATTTTAAATTATAACAAATGCGAAATACATAGATAGTTTGAAATCTTTCGAAATTCTTCAACGATAAGACCTTATAACAACAATATTCAATTTTAATTTGTCGGAATAGTATTCCGATTTGATTTTTACAACACCAATACACGAAAGTCAATATCTAATAATTGTGTAGAAAGCCTGATCACAGGGATAACATGTACATCTTTCTAGACACCTAACTCATTGCCGGTGATATCTTATACAAGTGAAGTTTCCTGAAGCCGTGAGCGAGGTTGGACAAAGCCAGCTTAGTGCCAGCCTTAGACACACATATGCTGAAAGAATACTTCATATCCACTGGGTAGGTACCGAGTAACTTACCGTCAATGGTCAGGTGCACGATGGAGTTGTTATTCTTACTGCACACCAGCACCGTGTCACCTGGCCCTGGACAGGCACCACACGGTTCCTGTATGTTCTTATGAGTGACTGCTTTTAACGTTCCCTTCACGGTGTCGTGCATGTACACTGTGTGAGCGTACCTGTCAGGCAGTACTAACGTGTTCTTAGACTGGATATACGTGCACCTACTCTCTGCAAGTTTGCAAGTCTTGTAAGGAAACACAAGTTGATGAAAGTCAGACTCCACCCCGTTCACTGAAAGCATTCTGGCAGGAGGGGGATATTCCCACGTACTCACGACCATCTGAGATGGAGACATGCAAAATATAGAGTCAACGCGAGATGATGTTCTGATCTCCCTCGTCTGTCTGATGATATTGTCTGTACTCACAGACAGGAGACATACTACATTACCCAACGTTACATACAGTGCATCATTAGACACACATATTACGCCACGTGGGTTACACTTGAACTTGTACGGTGTTCCAAGTCTCTGTAGTCGCTCATTAAGTATGATACATTCCCAGTTCTGGTTGTCCACGGCTACCAGTCTCCCGTCCGACAGGAAGTCCAGTCCATCGAGGAAAGGTTCATCATATCCAATCTTTGGAAGATCCACGGATACATGCAGCTCCAGGGTGATTGGCCTTGGTTGAGGGTATAAGCTGAGGAGACTGGTATATACTGAAATAAAAGTAACAAACAATTCATATATTAATAATAATAATAATAATAATAATAATATTATTATTATTATGTATTATTGTAATATAATTACACATTACTTTATTCAAATGAGTCCATTTAACGGAACTTGCTCACATATCTTTGTATTTTTAAAGTGCGACTAAACATCTTTACAAATTAAACTCATATCTTTACATGTTCTTACTTAATTTGCATGTAAGACCGGATAATTATATACTTAGTCTAAAACACATTCGTAAATTCATACAATTTAATGCGTTATTATGAATACATTTATATCACGAACATGATATGACTGCATATGAAACCTAAAAGATCGTAAATTACTTTCGTTTTTAAATGGAGTACATGATCCTGCAATATAACATATTTGAAAGTATACTTAAACATTTTTAAGTTTTAATTAACCGGTTACAAAAGTCAGTTAACCGATTAATGATTTAGTAACCTGTTTCATCCCTACGTTTTGTGATACTTTAGGCTTACATAAATTGTGATGCGTTTACAAACCCTACTTTCCGCTGGTTTGCGATATCAGTGTGCAGAATCAACTTTGCTTCCCGGTTTTACCTACGAGCTGTACAAAATGTAAACACACCGTTAAGAACTTTTTGCAAATATCTCAAGTTATCGAAATACATAAAAGATAGCTTTTCTTGCAGTTTGTGCCGATATCTAAAGGTATAAGAATAAATCATTGAATACGTTTGAACTCGTTGACAAAATTTCACGTTGCGCGAAGAATAACCGTGTACAATGAATGCCGTAGTAGAAATAGTAGTAGTAGTAGTAGTAGTAGTAGTAGTAGTAGTAGTAGTAGTAGTAGTAGAAGTAGTAGTAGTAGTAGTAGTAGTAGTAGTAGTAGTAGTAGTAGTAGTAGTAGTAGTAGTAGTAGTAGTAGTAGTAGTAGTAGTTGTAGTAGTAGTAGTAGTAGTAGAGTAGTAGAAGTAGTAGTAGTAGTAGTAGTAGTAGTAGTAGTAGTAGTAGTAGTAGTAGTAATAGTAGTAGTTGTAGTAGTAGTAATAGTAGTAGTAGTAGTAGTAGTAGTAGTAGTAGTAGTAGTAGTAGTAGTAGTAGTAGTAGTAGTAGTAGTAGAAGTAGTAGTGTACTCGCCCGAAAATCCTTAAATAATAACAGAACAAAGGATTACTTAACAAATATTGTATTCTTTATAATTTACTTTATAAAGTCACATTGTAACACCCTGTAACAACATAAGTGAATATTAAAATGTAAGCTATGTATACACAATTTAAATCATTTCTATTATTTCTTATATATAGATGCTCAAATAACAACTAAAACTATTCTAATACGCAATTTCTGATTTATAAATATGATACGACAACAAATAAACCTCTTAACATGAAACATCAAAACCACTATTTATTTAAACATTTATTAACATACAGTAAATTCAAAGTATAAAAAAAGATCAACACCCACCAAATGAACTGCGCATGGTAATTAGTACCATAATTATCAACACAATATTCAAATTATTAAAAGTAATTTAGGGAAATGGATTGATAAAAATAAATAAATTACTTTTCTATTAAATATTCAAATATGAAACCTTAAAATGAAATCGAAAGTATTAAAGCTATCACTGTGATCAATATCAAGAATTTACTATTCATGTCATCATCATCATCAGGTGTTTCTTAATAATATCCCACAGCGTATGATCTGTATGATTTGTGAAAACAGTGTGACAATTTCTAACAATTCATATATACAGCATATACTTTTTCCTGAATAATTGAAAATAACAAACGACATGTTAATAAAATGAAATCATATTCAACAATACAATTTAAAAGAAAATATGACAAAAATATATACACGTTAATAAAAAATGGAACAATATTTATATAAGTGCAACGTCTCCGGTCCATTTAAATTTCATGACAGCTCTCCAACTCGCCTAACCCTCGAGGACTTGAGATGGCTAAAACCATCGCTGAACAGTCGCCTTCAAAAACATTAAAATAACTGTTGCATGACAAAGAGAATTTAAAATGTATTTACATTTTAAAATTGAATGGGTAGCTTGTACAAATTATATACATATTATATACATTTTTAACTGTTAAAAAGGGGGCATTACTGTTGTTATGGTTAACTTCAGTAGACAAGTCACACATGCGCAACTTCATATTTGCAGTGACAATTCATGCAAGTTTTCAATATTGTACGTTGAAAGAGTAAGATACCACCTTGGGACAAGTTAATGTATATCTACAAACCAAAAGATGGACACAAGTGGATAGACGCAAATGGTGATTCAAATGGGCTGGGGATGGGTCACAATAACATATTTGAACTTAACCTTCATATTTCTGTTGAAAACATGAGGACAAACTGTCTGTATTTTTTTAAATGGTGAAACAAAGCTGACATAATAAGTTGACTTATATGTTGTTTTGTTGAAATATATATTTAACCATTGAAGTTTATTTGAAAAAAATAGACCATTCACTTGTCTTTTTATTAGCTTTGCAGGAAACCACTCCTCTCTGCCATCATCAAATCGCCAGACGGCTTCTATTGTTTCCACATATGTGGTCTTTGTTGTGTTTCCAGTTGACTTTTGGTCATTAACCTGTGTAGAATTTGTGAAGTAAACATGGCAACAACTCTTTTTTTAACTTTTTTTTTACATGTGTAAATTAGTGTAGGGTAAATACTCACACATTAACTATTTGAATAGTAAATATGCATAACATTGTAAGAGTTAATATAAATCTTATAAATAAATCCTAGCTCATTTCTTACGATAACAAATTAAAATGAAAATACGACATGTGTCTGCATGAAACAGTTTCCACCGAATCCACTTTTGTCTCAAATCTCCTGTAATATCAAAAAGCACACATCACTAATTCCCATGCTGATTAACACCATTATACTCATTCCTATAATGCTTAATTTCAGGCCTGATATTAAAGGCTGAAGGCCAGGCCCGAAACTCATGGCGATACAGGGGTAACGCCCTGGTAGGGGGGCAAGGGGGATGAGGCCCCCCGGGCGAAAAATGATTTTGAGCATTCTAAAACCCATTTATCAGGCTCTCAGAAAGCCTTTAGACTCTGAATGATTCATGAATTTTATACTGACAATGCTGTCTGAAACATATCTTACATCTCTTATATCTTATATCTCTGGCAAATAATTGCTTGTGGATGTGTTGGAGGCTCTGTTTCAATGGCAATGTCAAAAATCTGAATTTTATCAACATTCATGTTCCTTGCACCCTAATCAAAAAAAGATAAGCAATAAAATTTATGTTTCAATTGTTTAATGACAATATCCAAAATCTGAATTTTATAAACATTTATGTTCCTTGCACCAAAATAACTAAAATATCATGTGTCATAAAAGTTACAAATTGTAAAGTAATTTAAGTACATTTCAAACAAACATCATACATAGTTAGATACACAATGACACATATAATTCAATATATGACTACCGGTAGTTAAAACAGTTTAATTTGTTTAAATATAGCTGCACAATGTTTACTTTTAATTTGATGTAAGAGTTGAAACAGGGCTACATAATACGTGCAACTCAATGCATGACTAGTTAAAAGAGGTGAAGGCTCATTATTTCAATGACTATTAAAAAATTGAGATACATCATATACTTGAAACAAATTATAATATGTAAGCAATTTCAATATTTAAGTACATATACTTGTACTACTAATATTTGACAATCTATCAAGAAACTTAAAATGATCGTGATACGCCATTATTAAATAATGTAGGCACATACATTATGGATGATTGTTTCTGTGTAACACAGAAACAAAGCTCCCCCTGCTACATAGACAATATTGATAAAAACTTACCTGAAATAGTAGTACGATTTAAGAACATCTGTTCGTTTCAGTTAGCTATTTTTTCAATTTTTTCTTCAAATATCCGAGTCACCTGTTAAAATGCTGGACACAAGGGATAACCCTAGTCGTTAATACGTAGCTCGCCCCACACCCCCCCTCCCCCCCCCCCCCCATTTTCTCAACGATTTGCGTAAATCTAAAAATCGGTCTTGAGCGGATTTAAAAAAAAACCGAAATCCGCCCTAGACGGGAAAATAGCAGGCCTGTTATAATTTGTTATCTTTCAAACATGGGCTATAATTTAATATGCAACAATGCGCAGGCTCCTTTTGGGATATAGTATCCTCACTATAGCAACAATGCATTTCACTATGGGCCTTTTATTACAGCTGCTAACTCAGCTGGAAGATCACTGGACTATGACTTTGATGATCATTTCTCAAGCAGCAATACCTTTATGTAACTGTCAATTTAAAAAACAAATCATGCTAGCTCATTTTGTACAGTGGTGACATACACATTCTAGGATAGCGAATCCAATGCCCAGCAAGGACACATAACACATAGTGCATGCTGTTATATAATTTTAATGCTGTTGAAAAAAATAATGAAACACAATTCCCTTTTCTCAAAATGTAGTCCATAACTCTCATACTAAGTAAAGATGAAACTAAACTAATAAACATTAGATAGGAAAAAATGATAACAAAGTTTCAGAGCTCGAGAAGTCATATTGTATTATTAAAGCGTTATAAAGTCAGATGTCCCTATTTGCTCACTAGTGAGGGCATAAAATAATATTATCTAACAACATACATTTGTCACTTACATTTGGCGAGTTCATTTTTCAATTCGGAATTTTCTTGTTCCAGCTTAGCACACCTGTCTTGATATGCCCTCAAATTTTCAGCCATTTGATTGTTCTGCTCCTGAAGAAAAGAAAACCATAAGATTATATAAATGTTTCACTTCATTTCATCTTCAAAAGTTTCATCTCGTTATTTTCTGAATACATATAACTCTGCTTATCTATGACAATGAACATATAGTTGTTGCTAAATATAGGCTAACATTGTGGTGTGCAAACTCATTTTCGTAAGAATGAAGGTCATGCCCATTCCTCAATCCTTAATAAACCCTGAATTGAGACTCATTCTTCTCATTTATTAATCCAGTCAGACATTACAAAAAAATGTTTATTCCAGTTTTTTTTTTTATATAACATTGATTTACATATTCAATACATTATGCAAAACATTCTTAAATCATTTATATTTGTCAAAAACATTGAATTTATTAGTGCTAACATAAAACTTCCATTTGATTAATTGCATCAATCATTGGTAGTACCAATTCGCACTGTTTTAACATTAAAAAATGAATTTATACAACTTACTTGTAGATCTTCATTTCCATTTCTTTCTTCCATTTCACAGGTATCCTCAATTTTCCGCTTTTTCAAAGATGCCGGTGACAATTCCTTCCTAAAAGTGTGTTAACTGTACTTTTTTACTTTGCAAATGTAAAAACCGATTTCACAGACACCTTTAATTGTTTATTTTGACTAACATCAATTGATGTTTGCATAACAAATGTTTTTTACATACTATTTGATCAGTTGATTTCGGTTGGCTATGTAGCGTGACATATAGAACCAGCAGATCCTTCTTATAAAATAGGCCAACTGAGAATAGAGATTATATATATCTTTGACACAATTTGCAGGACTTTGTATGAAATTGGATGGGGCATGATTGTGGATTATTTGTTTATATTGTAGATTTATATTTTAAGAAGAACTTATGCTTACACTTTCTTATTATATTCTTCCAGACCTTGGCTTTTCAGGATTTCGAGACATGTTTTTATTTCATCGCCTGACATTTCATTAATGGCCGGAAAACTTTTCCGTAAATTTAACCGCAGATTGAGATTCTGAATCCTCAACCATGACCCAGACATTCTGCTCCAGCTGAGCCATTTGGAGGTGAATGCCATAGCTTTGTTGGAACCGTCGCATGTCCTAAAAAATTTCCAATTCAGGAATTTCATTACATTTTTCTAGCATATGCTTGTGAATCACTTACATGCATAAACCACTATTAAATACTCTGCATAAATAATACTAGACAAGACATAGCGTGCAGTTTTTTCTTTTTCTTTCATAGTTTAATGTAGATTTCCTGTTAGTACTAGGTAGTATGGTATAACGGCAGTATGGACATATTTGAGAAAGAATATCTTTAATAGATACATAGTGGTTTTATGAAAATTAAATCCAAATCTAGATTATAAATTATAATAGTATTTACATATGCAATACAAAGCAAGGTTTTCATACAGGCTACAGTCACACAGAGTTCGATGCAAAACATCCTTAAGAATTAGAATCCTTTAAGGTTATAGTTAGTGAGTTTACATTATACATTATTTTGCTATGTTTAGTAACAAAGACCTTCACATTGGTCTTTCTGACCCCAAATAATATCCAAAGTGTAGTCAGAAATTATAAATGGAAAACCTAAATCAAATATGTACAGTAAGTTTAATAATAATGTACTAGCTGAGTTAATAGAATATTTACTTTTTATCTATTTTTCAGAAACAGTGAAATGACCTTCAATCTTTACTAACATGGATATGGCATAAACCAGAAGAGAATTAAAAAACACATATTTATCAAAATCACTTAGAATGATACACCACATTTTACCTTCACTTGGAAAATTGAGGATAGTTGTCCCTTCCAAGATTCCATGTCTGCAGGGGTAAGGGGCATGGAAGGCCTAGCTTGTCGCATCAATCTCACTTTTTCAACAAAGGTGATCGGCTTATGCTTTTCTGGAAGCACCACATTGTGTTGCTGCCCCATCGTCAATGCTGCAGCTGTAGACAGCATTGAATATAAGTTCACTTTAACGGTAGACAGCTTACTTTGTCCTTGTAACGTTTTGCTCTATCAGCCCTTAAAGTATTTTATTTGTAAGCTTTTCCACGTTGACATCCATTTAGTAATATAATTCGTATAACTAAGACAAGTTGAAAAGTCATAGATAAATGTTCTTATTCTTAGTGTTATGATTAATAATAAGTTCTTCGTGTACATGATGTCATGTTAATGGTACGGAAGTTTTGTAACATGCTCTATGTAAAAATGTGTGTACTCTCGAATTTGATGCCCACAGAAATCTCACTTTAGGGTTGCAGGCGCATATCAAAATTTGTGTTTGCAGTTTACACATTTAATAATTGCTCTTTGGAAAAATGCATAAAAGAGCAAAAAATGCTTTGTTTAAATACTTGTGTTCATTTTAGGCGTAATACCTTAAATTATATCTTAAGAGTCATTTAAGTAAAATGTTTTCATTTTATAAATAAAAAGGTGAAAACCCTGTTCGTAAAATGACTGTTTATTTTTATTTAAGGTGTTTTAAAGGAAAATCTAAAAAATATCATATGCATAAATGACTATGTTATTACCCAAGTATTCATGTTTCGCTTCCTTTTTATGTTTGCCTGAAAATAAAACATGTAATAATTGAAAATTTAATTTCTGTCTGATGTTACATGTGAGTTAAAACAACACCAGCTGAAAAACACCGGAAAACTTTGCGAAACCGAAATTTCGCAAACTCAAATACCTTTTTTCCTGAAGATTTGCTTCTTTGAGATAAAGCATGCGATTAAAGTCTTATTTTTGATTAATAATTGATTATTTTTTATAAAAAAATTCGTTTTTTTACTATGAAATTTATTCGTAAAGTCTTTTTCACATGCGTTTTTTTGTTTTTACTATGAGATTTTTTCCCAGCCTTTTTAAAGGAAAAAAAGCCCATTAGTTATCGATTTTAAGGCACTGTAAAAGCATTTCTGCTAATTTTTGTTCAATTTTCTTTGATAGAAACAAATCCGATTTTTGTAATGTGAATAAAATGCCATTGGGATTTTTTTACTTATTTTGAGAGATTTTATCATGAAACTCTAGTAGTAGTAGTAGTAGCAGTAGTAGTAGTAGTAATAGTAGTAGTAGTAGTAGTAGTAGTAGTAGTAGTGGTAGTACAAGTAGTAGTAGTAGGAGTAGTAGTAGTAGTAGTAGTAGTAGTAGAAGTAGTAATAGTAGTAGTAGAAGTAGTAGAAGTAGTAGTAGTAGTAGTAGTAGTAGTAGTAGTAGTAGTAGTAGTGGTAGTTGAAGTAGTAGTAGTAGTAGTAGTAGTATTAGTAGTAGTAGTAGTAGTAGAAGTAGTAGTAGTAGTAGTAGTAGTAGTAGTAGTAGTAGTAGTAGTAGTAGTAGTAGTAGTAGTAGTAGTAGTAGAAGTAGTAGTAGTAGCTGTTGTTGTAGTAGAAGCAGTAGAAGTAGTAGTAGATATAGTAGTAGTAGTGGACATACTAGCAGTAGCAGTAGCGGTAGCGGTAGCAGTGGCAGTAGCAGTAGCAGTAGCAATAGCAATAGCAATAGCAATAGCAGTAGCAGTAGCAGTATCAGTAGAAGTATAAGTAGCAGTCAAAGTAGAAGTAGCAGTAACAGTAACAGAAGCAGTAGCAGTAGCAGTAGTAGTAGCACCAGAGGCAGGAGCAGTAGCAGTAGCAGTTTGTTTTCTGCGTCTTTGTTTCAGTAGTATTTGTTGCATAAACCCTCCATTGATAAAATGGGGGCGGACAAAAGCCCTCCCGTGAAAGCAATTAAACACCGACAAATATAATTGTTTCACACATTGTTGCATTCATATGCGAACAATTTACCCATTGTGTGTCTTGTGATTTCAGGGATGTGAAATTGAAAGAAGATAATGTGTATCGTTTAACTGTAATCGCTTTTCTAATGTGCGTATATATCCGACAATCCAATATAATAACAACATCAAGTGAATATAAATTTAGAGTGCATGCAATACAATACAGAGCAACGTTTTTAATCGCGTAATACGCGCATTCATGCAAAAACCTGCTTCCCGGGGACTTTCTGAAAACCTTGCGAAAATGGAAGTGAAATTCGGTAAACAATTAACAATGCGTTTGCATGTAATTAAATTGTCTGAATTACATATTTAATTTATCTTTGACTGTAACGTTTTAAATTGCATTTTTGCAGACAATATTTAAATGCATATTGTCCTCAAATAAAAATGAAGTAAAACATATGCCTCGTTAAACAAAAGGAAATGTCGGAAATGACATTCGGAAATGACTGATTTCGGATTAAAAATGTATAAATAATCGTTGGTACTTCAATTCGTGACTCAGATTTTAAGGGAGGGCTTTTGTCCGCCCCCGTTTTTTCATGGGAGGGTTTTTTCCGACCCCTATAAAACTGATGGGAGGGGTTTTGTCCGGGAGGGTTTTTGTTTGGCATTCTTAAAAGGAACGTGTGAAATGTTAAATTGACAACAATTACCCTGCTAAAATCTAACACATTCAGTTAATAAGAGGTTCGGTTTACTTGAAACTTAGACCTTTTAAAAATGGATATTTCATTTTGTTGTTATGTACAAATTGTCAAGTTCATGTATGTTGTTTTTGTGTGTATTAAACACCATTAAAACTACCGTACTTTCTCTAAATTTTCGGAAATTTTAAATTTTCGGACATCTCCTAATTTATCTAAAATAATTATTTTTTGTAATTTTAAATTTTCGGACATACGGATTTTTGCCCATTATTAAAGACTCTAAATTTTCGGACAGTCAAACATACAGCGTTATTTTACCAGATTTTGGCTCTGTTTTTCACTTATCTGTTGACCCTTCGATCATGTAACCGGGTAGGGTTACTTATTCCTTAGGAAGAAGTATGAACTGGATATCTGTTCTGCTAAGTATGTCTCTATCATTCTGGAGTCACTGTTCAGGGGTTATCTTAGTTATAATTTTTGACTGATATTGTTATAAAATGTAAGCAATGTAAATATGGTCCTTGTTAATAGGGTCTGTTAGTTTTTATATGTATCTAAGCGTGGGTAACCATTGCTAATCAGTTCATTTCTGACCTGATTTCTTAAACCATTTTATATTATGTGTGTTAGTGCCTCTTTTCGCAGTGTCAGTATTTTTTGTCAGTATATCTTATGGCAGTTTTTAATTATGGATTAGCAATGACAACCTTACTTTTGATATAACTTTTTTACTTAAATATGCATATAGAGAAAAAGTATGTGGAAAATATGCAATATTTAACTCCTCATAGTCTCTTATAATTATAGTATGGTCATTTTCATATTTTTATGTGTGTTTTAATGCTCTGTAATTAGTATGTACATGAAATGGATGAAACTTAAATACTCATTGAATTGAATTTGAATTTGAATTGAATTGAATTTTTACATTCGGATTAAAGTAATTCAACCTGGCCGAGCTATGCCTGAGGGCAATGGGCCATTACATTTGCGTTATTGGGTAAATTACCATGTAAACCTGTAATAAAAATGGCTTCTTCCAACAGCGTTTGAAATGATATCGTATTAGGAAAGCCAAATGTCAAATGTTTTTACTTTTTATATATTATTTCGAATGTAGGTAAAAATGCCAGAGGTAAAAATGCCAGAAGTAAAGTGATACAAATGCCAGAGGTAAAAATGCGAGATGTTATATAGTAAAACAGAGTTTTGAGCAGTATTTTTTTAACATGTTATATTTATTATACTTCTTCTTCTCACGAATAAAGTTAGACTGTTGTTTTTTTGCTTTATGCATACTGTTTAATGGTTGGGATTTCTGTTTCTTTGATGAATTGGTCATTAACGAAAACTTGTTAAATTTAAAAACGATTGAATTTTTATTGTTGTAATGAAATCTTTTGATTTTTGAGGACAATAAATTATTAAAGCATATGACAAACAAATAGTGTTTTGATGATGATTATGTTTACATTTATTATTAAATGAGACCAGAAAATATGTATTGATACGTCTAGCTAATTTCTGTATTAAAGCATTTAAACTTACAGCCGATAATATATAGATTTATTAGAGAGTTATTTTATTTCCCACAACTGACATTTTGTATCGTACTGCATATTTTTCTTAATCTATTGCGGATTTTAAACATTCACGTAGCTTTGTTTAAACAGAAAGAGCTTTCTCTTACATCATACATTCTCACGAAAATTCATATATTTGTACAAAATGTATAAACATATTGTTGATGTTGTTTTGACGCATGTGTATTGTGTATTTATTATTGCTTCATTGTTTTTGACGATTAGCTGTATCTGCTTAAGTCGTAAATAAACTACCTGTTCTGTGCTGTTAACTTATTGTGATTTATTGTGCTCGAATTATCAAACAAAAATGATTGAATAATAAAAAGTAAGAAACAAAGTGTGGTTTTTATTCTTTGATTTGAAATAAATAATTGGTATTGGGAAGCTCTTTAATAGATGTAATTTTTAATTAAAATTAACTACGTATTAAATCTCCTTGTGAACAGTGAAATGTCCCGGTTCCATTATATTGCTTGATCTCGTATAACGACAGTCACTATTACTTTCATAAACAAATAATGTTACAACTTGTTTATAATATTTTAACATGCACTTTAAAAATATTGTTTAATATATTTATATATAATTCAAAATGTTATAGAGTATAAAGTAAAGTTTATCATTTCGTAATATTGTATTCAACGCTTTTTAATGTACATATACCCTTGTTATTAAATCCAATTAATACTAATACTAAATTAAGTCATTATATAGATTTTATTATTAGACTTTTATTAATGAAACGACGATAATGGTAGCAAGAAATAACTTTTGTACAATGATTTTCGGCATCTATCCTGCGTTTGATATCCAGTACATGTACGCGTATATTCAAACTTCTTACTTGTGTACGTAGATATAACTGATACTATGAAATATATGGTATTTATGTATTTCATTAAGACGCAGTTTTCTTTCCACGCATTCTAAACATACATTTATGAGTTTGTTTTCAGTGGGTTTTGAAAAATCAAACCACCATTATTCTGTAACATGTTATTAATTTTAAAATTTTAAATGTCCACAATAATTTAGCAATACATTAAATCAGTTATTTTGGCAGTAAATCAAATTTTCCAGTACAGTAGCCGGTTGCCTGTGTATTGAGCTGATAAGAAAGGGATCTCCACAGAAGGTTGCTAATACACAGTGTAGACTTCCCCTGTTTTATTATTGTATTTGTTATTTACCTGATTGGAATAAATGTAGTGTATTCATTCGGGTCTGCTGGCGTTATGTTAAATGTCATTTAAGGTGAAAAGCTGGGATAAACAGCTATGCCGAAAAAAGGACTGTTTTTCAACCGAAATAGAAACAAATTTAAAACCGAATACACCCCTCCAAGCCACCAGCAAGAACCAAACAAACCATTGATTGTACATAGGTACTACACGTCTTCTAAAGCGGAAAAGACATTCAAGAAACGCGTAACATGGCTTGGTGATGAGAGACTGTCAAGAACTGACCTGTCATAATTTCCATCGTTTTGATTTTATACACAATTTCATGAAAAAATTAATAAATTGGCACGATGGAACAAGATTTATAAAGCAAGATAACGTATTTGCATTTCAATAAACTTCAACAACCTATAACACGTAAATACATATTGATATAGCTGACGCTAGTAATATTGAATAGGTAACGCATCTATCCATGGTGCTTTTGGTACTATTACCGAAAGCGCGCGCTCTTGGTAAATCTAGAGATCCGAAATTAACGATGCAAATGTGTCTTGGTTTGTTTTTGAATTTCTTGTCGTCCTATTTATCAAGGCTTTGTTGTGTATGCATATAAGTAAATGTTATTGACTCTAAGTATCAAATATATTCAATATTAATAAACCTATTGATTGTGGCTAAATAAATATAAGGAATAAATTACAAAACAACAAAATAACAGTCTAAATTTAGAATACATATCGCTCGTTCAATTAGTAAAAAAAAGATATCAGTAACACAAGCACAGAATGTTATTCCTCCAATACTCAATATCCTACAAAAATATTGCGAAAAACTCTATTTAACTAAAAAACCACTGGCATGTTTACCTTTGGCATTTTTACCTATGGCATTTTAACCATTTTACTTCTGGCATTTTTACCTCTGGCATTTTTTCCTTCGGCATTTTTTCCTATGGCATTGTTTACCTCTTGCATTTTTACCGCACACCATTATTTCAGGTGATTGAACAGATGTGAAGTTGTTTTTTTTATATTAAAGCAGAGAAAGAAGAGCAAATCACAAAACAAGTATTGTACATTGATGTTTTATTGCTATTTCAATAAAATTTGACAAACGAACATAACATACCTGCCTCAGAATTTTCGAACACTTGTGTTTTTCAAATATTATTCGTATCTTTATTTTCGGACACGAAAATAATATTTTTAAGTGTCCGGAAATTTTCAATAATCACGATATTTAGTAAAAGCAGTTGATTTCCGAATTGTTTGAAACATTAGTAAAATAAAAATTGACACAACTTTAATTTCCCTAATATATAAATGCTAATATGAATAACAATAAAAAATAAATCAAGTAAATTGTGTTGATTACTCATTATTAAAATCTTTCATTGCCACTTATCAGTCAGCTGATTAAAAAGATTTTGATACAAGATAGTGTATGGCATGCCAATATATTGTGAGACTAGAATACCTCATTAGGAAATACAAACTAATGGTACTATTAATGTAACAACAGCAATCACAACGATTCAATCACAATCAGACAACTGCTACAGCTTTGTTCTTCTGCTGTTTTCAAAAGATCTACAACAATCATAAAGAAATTTGTCCTTACAGATTCGGATAAACTTCAAATCTAAAAGCATGATATTAATTGAAGATAATTTAAATTGATATTTAAAGCGTTTGCTGATCTTTTAATAACTACTTCAACTTCAACGAGATACTCTTCAACGTCTCGAGGACATCTACTGAAGAGGACAACTAGAAACACGAAAAAGGATTACACCATTTTTTTATTATTTAATTTTATTTATATTTCATTGTTTATAGGGATAATACACGTTTTCGAGGGCATGATCATCTGCGGGCGCTCTCAAAATCCGTTCCTGCCCTCGTGCGCACGAGGGCAGGAACGGATTTTGAGAGCGCCCGCAGATGATCATGTCCGAGAAAATGTGTATTTTCGCTATTATTGCATACTGTGAAACCATTTATTTTCGACAGCACAAAATTTCGTCATTTTTATAAAAATGACGATTTCGTCAGCACTTAAATTCGCCGATTTCTGATTTTGAAATTAAAAAAAAATGCGTCAGTCAATATCCGATTTGTGTGTAATACATATGCGGGAACACACTTGAGAATCACTGCAGGAGGTGGGGCCTGTTTGTCACATGCCAATTAACTAGTCTTTTGTTATCAAGGGACAGTAATGGACCCTCTTAATGTATGCCATTCACACGTTCATTGTTATGATTAGCGGACAAGTGGGATCGAATAACCGTTAACGAGTGTTTGTAACAACGAAGCCAATTGCCAATTAGTCTTATTCTTTTATTATAATTGAATAATATGCTTTTTTTATTCTGATATCAACATTAAAATTATAAACTCTATGTGTGTGTTTGTTCTTATAAAGTAAACTACCGGTATATAAATCAATAATGTCAATAATTTAAAAATAAATAAATTGATACATATAAAATAGTAATAAGTGTGGTTAAACGCAAACAATCAAACAGCAATTAAAATATTCTTTATTAATTTGTGATAAATACGCATGTTGATCACACATCGTCATCTTTTCATTTGGTTTATAGTCTTTCATCGGCATTCGCTGCGTGATGGCTAATATGCAACACCCCTGAAAAACACAATGCACCTAATGGGTAATAAAGTTATAAACAATTAGCGCTAATTCATTACCATTCTACATAAACGAAGTCAACGCATTCGATACAGCTGTACTGCACACGCGTTTTAAAGAAGTGTAACGTGTCAGTTAAGTACCTTGTGTAATCTACATCCCTTTGTGTCAAAACCGGATTAATCTTGATTACGAAACAGCAGTGAATGTGTGCATGGATTATGTTGGAATTTAATGCCTCATGTCTGCGGTAAAGTTTTAAAATATTGTTCAACTTAGTGTTTGTTTTTGTTCAAACATAGAGCATGATTGTTCGTTAGGATCTTAAATTCGCCGATCGGTCCACTGACGAAATTTATGAAAATTAATGCCTGACGATAAATAATGGTTTCACAGTAAACAAATCACACATACCAAAATAAATTAAAATAACATTGAAAAAAATATGTTTTGTTCATTCGACATCGACAAAATAATTCGATTATTTCAATACAGTTCAGTGTTGTGTTTTACATATGCCTCACTCGGTCATCATCCGAAACGACGAGGCTTTACCTTCGGAAAGGCAGTTTTCGATTTAAAATGTGTTTAAACAGTGGATTTATGCAAAGTTGAAATGCAGCCGCGCAAAGTAAGAAATGAGGAATTATTTTCGAATTTACAGCAGGAACGTTGAAGGTACATAAACACTTACATTTACAGCATAGTCTTTTGAAAGTGTTGAGTAAATAACCTTAACTTCATTGACGTTTCCAATAAAATAAAGCTCTTGTCAAGAGAGTGCAGATGGTATAATTTGAAAAGTGGATTGAAATAGTCATTATCCCTGCATGCATGAGGAAACCGGTGCTTATTCAGTTCCCCATTTATGCTTGGAAAGTCGTCGAAGGCTGGAGAAGGGAAGTAACTGCGCGTGGATCAGATTATGGATATGAAAAACACATAACAGGGCTTGAACGGCACGTGAATCGCCTTGTTAATACACGATTTCTCCCGTTCAAGCCCTGCTTTTGCCAAGTTTCTGCAACCCGCCAGAGGGCATTATAGATATAGTTTATGCAATAATATTTGTTTATGATCACTGGGATTGAGATGAATATGTAAGAATAAGAGAGTGTGTCTACCGTAGATATACCGCTGCATTTATAAATATTTTTATCAATTGCAATAAAGCGTAGCAATTATACAGGCCCACATACAGACACCATTCTTATGTGAGTGCGGTAATAAAATCGATACAAGTTCCACAGCAAATATTAACGCTTTTTTTACTGAATTTGTAATGAATATTTTAAGCGACAAATTGAATTGGTCAAGTACTGTATAATAGTCTATGAATTAAAAATTAAATTGTATCCTTTTTTTCAATATTAGTAATTAATTACTAATTAATAAATTATACCTTAAGCAGCAATCTCTATTAATCAATTAGCTTTGATATAGGTCATAATTAAACAGACAATCATCCGCATACACTGCAAAAAGTAGCTGAGCGAAAGCTTTTACGGTTGTTGAACTTGAAGTTGTTCTTGATTACTGTTGTTATTGCTGTTGCGATTTAACAGTATCGTTAAACTTCGTTGTATAGTGTTTGTAGTATGCATTATTGTAAGATTATATAAAATTAGATGACTCTATGCTGTGCGTGAACAAAGATAGATGAGATCTTGTTTTGACGTCGTTGATGTTGCAGTTGTTACTCTTGACATTGCTGGTAATGATTACGATGACGGCGATGACGGCGATGACGTCGATGATGATGATGATGATGGCGATGATGATGATAATGACGACTACGACGACAGTGATGATGATGATGATGATTATGATGATGACGAAAATGATGTCGACGACAATGATGATGATGATGATTAGGATGATTAGGATGATGTTGTTAATGATGATGATGATGATAATGATTAGCAAACAACGTGCAAAACATCGTCTTTGAACACGTTCCATTAAAGATTGCCAAATATATTTTGTATTTGTACCATGACTTGCCTGTTCTTAAACCGTTGTGTGTGCGCTTCGAGATCTGATTTATTGATGCCTCTAGTGTCTTAGGAAAACATTTGTATGGTGTGATGATGAGTGTTTCAAAGACAAACGTGTTTACTTAAACCATTGATTTATTTCAGTTGTATGATTTATTTGGGAAATTATATTAGTAAGACATTTCACTGCTTGTTAAATGTTTTCTCCATATCAGTTGAAGTATTAGTCATCAACAGGTGATCTAAATTTACAGCTCTCTGGGTTAATAACCATAACATGTCAGAATAATGCCTTTGCATAAAAGTGTCTTAAAAACTTAATAATGTTTATGTTCACTATTTTAAAACAACATACTGCTATTGTCCTATTGACAATAAGGAATGCAACCATCAGCATTTTACCACGACTTGTTTTTAAATGCAAAGTAGAGAAATGGCTGTTTTATACTCTGGAATAACCATGAGCGGAGCCTTATGATGTTAGCGAACAATGTTAAGTTCAATGCACGTGTTCAATATGGCGATGATATAGAATTGTTCGAATTATTAAACAACTTTGAAATAAGTAAACATTTGTTACCATACATTTTGATACTCGCACATACAGACTATGTGTAACATAGATGATCACGATAAGGATGACGATTATTATGATGATTGTGATCATTATGATGATGTTGAGGAGGAGGATGGTGGTTTTGATGATGATGATGATGATGATGATGGTGATGATGGTGATGATGAGGATGAGGATTATGATGATGATGGTGGTGGTGATGTTGGTGCTGGTGATGATGGTGATATGATGATGATGATAATGATGATGATGATGATGATGATGATGATGATGATGATTATGATGATGATGATGATGATGATGATGATGATGATGATGATGATGATGATGATGATGATGATGATGATGATAATGATAATGATGATGATGATGATGATGATGATGATGATGATGATGATGATGATGATGATGATGATGATGATGATGATGATGATGATGATGATGATGATGATGATGATGATGATGGTGATGATGGTGATGAATATGATGAATATGATGATGATGATGATGATGATGATGATGATGATGATGATGATGATGATGATGATGATGATGATGATGATGATGATGATGATGATGACGATGATGATGATGATGATGATGATGATGATGATGATGATGATGATGATGATGATGATGATGATGATGATGATGATGATGATGATGATGATGATGATGATGATGATGATAGTGATGATAGTGATGATGATGGTGATGATGCTGATGATGCTGATGATGATAATATTGATAGTGATGATGGTGATGATGATGTTGATGTATCTTGTAAAAACATATGATAGGTACAAACAAGTAAGTGTGTAGTTTTCATTGTATGTAATTGGTACCTCATTCAAATTTAACATATTAGCTGAAAACAAAATACTTAAGTGACTCTTGCTCAATAGATTTACTCCGTATTTGGCAAGATTATGTTTAGACACCACATGTAAAATCCTTTCAAAACCACATTTCTATCAACCCTTATTACTCAAATGAAGTTAATTATAATAGTTAATTATTAGTAAACAAATTGAGGTAGTTTTTGTAACTTCTTATTTGATTAGGGTTTCTACAATTTTCTAGATCCGGATAACACCTATACGAACATGCAACAACAAGAAAATCATCATAATCTACAGTGTTTAATACAAATGTAGCTTGTCACGAAAGTGTAGAATGCATTGCAAATCCATGCCGTTCTTCAGATGTGTTTCTTTAAATAATACTTTCGCAAAGTAATGGGAACTGATCGTTTAAAATCGAGCCGTGAAATTCGAGCCTGCACGGACAATTGTAGTATATGTTCAGTCTTATTCATTTATTTGTATAGTGTCAAATGGCGAATACTGATTTGAACATAATAGTCCATTTTTAGTACATTCTGAATGTTACAGATTTTATATCCGTTTTCATACAAATCTCAACTTATTTCATTTGTTTAGAATAAATGGCCCATATAACACGCATAATCATATAGAATTTATGACGTGCGCATGTCATAGGTATCTCGTGCGCACGTCATAGCTATTGCGTGCACACGTAGAAGAGACCGCCTAATAACATATTTCCTATGTCACCTTTATGCATACGAAGTAATGCCATTTTGTTTTTATTTTAGTCAACCGTAAACTTCATTTTGTAAACCCTAGCTACATATTCACACAAACAAACACGGGTGTTTCGAAAACTCCGTTTAAATAACTGGAAGGTAAGTAATATAATTGCTAATACAATTTTAATACAATACTAATAGACAAAGTCAGATGAGCCGCGTGATTCGAAATCATATGTCATATAATACCAGCGTAGCTTCGGCTAGCCTGTACATCCAAACCGTCTGGTCAGGAGCTACAACGTCCGATCATTAAACCAAAAAACTTGGCATGACTTAATAGTGGACATTGTTGCTCCTGATTAGCCATGCCTGAGCTACGCTGGCCGTATATGACATAAGACAAAATTTCGCATAACGCTGGCCATTGGATCTTAATAATGTATACATGAATTCAAATGATTTTTCAAAAAAAAAAACAACAACAGGGGATTATGGTCAGGCTGTTGTACATCGTCAATATTATAAATGACCTTTGACCTCAAGATTATTTATCAGTTGTGGAAAATATCCCATTGGAAAAATATCCCATTCGAAAAATATCCCATGGGGAAAAAATCCCATTGGAAAAAAAACCAATGGGAAAAAAAACATATGAGATTTTGTAATTTAGTAAACACGAGTAAACGCATTAAAAATGCGTAGATTGTTGCTCATTTGATGAAATTTAATGTTTCTGGAAGTTACATGAATAAATGCTTCAAAATTATTAAAAAATCCCATGGGATTTTTTCCCATTTTGAATATGGGATTTTTCATTACTCACAAATATAAAGTTTTGTCCGCATACAATAATTATTAAATCCACAAATAACGTTAAAATATTTAAATACGCGAAGAAAACACCTTTTTAAAAATGCCAAAAATCCCATGGGATTTTTTCCCATCTGCAAATTATGGGAAAAAATCCGATTGGAAAAATAAATCCCATGGGAAAATGCAAAAATCCCATGAGAAGACCATCTTTGCTTATAAATTGCATAGTGAAAATTTTTATTTTGTAAGCAAAAATAATCAATTATTAATCAAAAATAAGACTTCTATAGCATGCTTTATCTCAAAGATGCAAATCTCCAAGAAAAAGTGTACTTGAGTTTGCAAAATTTCGGTCTCGCAAAGTTTTTCCGGTGGTCGTTTGAAATGCCTTTAGTAAACAAAAGTTTTCAGGGATAAGAAACACAATAAAAAAGAGAGCTTTTGGGACCATAGGTTGCTAAAAATGTGAAAACCTTTAAACTTAATTTGCAAGTCAAGATTTTTGTCGCGTTCTGAGAAAACTGGGCATAATGCATGTGCGTAAAGTGTCGTCCCAGATTAGCTCGTGAAGTCCGCAGGGGCTAATCAGGGACGACACTTTCCGCTTTAATTACATTTTTCGTTTAAATGAAGTCTCTTCTTAGCAAAAATCCAATTTAGGCGGAAAGTGTCGTCCCTGAATAGCCTGTGCAGTCCGCACAGGCTAAACTGGGACGACACTTTACGCACATGTATTATGCCCAGTTTTCTAAGAGCGCGACTCATATGATCTCATATGGCCTTCAATAATATAGACTTTTTGTGAAATCCGATTGATGGTGTAAAATTCTCTTTCCTGTTCAATATAAAGAAGTGAAACTCCAGCTGCTGGAGCAGTATTGAATTTTCATTAAAAACAATTAGTTGGTCCTTTATTTAAGGCAAGTGACCGATTGCCCAAACAGTACAAAACAGCACAATACAGCACAATACAAACCAACATAAACACAAAATATGAATAAAGCTGGGGTCACCGCCTTGGAACGGTCAATGCAAAGCATTGGGGGTTTAAACCTGGTTATAGAGCGCTCAACCTCACACTTGGCCCAGCAATATTCATAATACATTTAAGTGTAAATAAAATTTAACGTCATAGCATTGTAACTCAAATTAAACAATAATAAAAGGGAATTAAAACGCATTCAATTTAATTACTATTTAATTACTCAATTGCATTGAAGATCAAGTCAAATGAGAAGGATTTCTCTTCTGCTAGTTTCACATATCAGTTTCAATTATACACTGCAATAACAAAAAGGATTTTGAAAAATGACAAAAATCCTATCTAAGTAAATCCCCAATTCTCATTTTCTGGTTGCATCTTCAGTGCAAAAAGTAAAGTACTGGTACCTTTGGCTGCAGTTTCATCTTCTATCATCCCCATATCCACATCACTTAGGTCAGACAGATCCATGTTAAGCGTATTAACAGCAGACTCTGTTGACAATAAAATCAATAATAGCATCTTACCTAAACACATGAACATTAAAAGTATTTTCTTTGAATGTATACACATCATGCACATAACTAATCTTCAATACAAAATTGACAATGACATGATTTCATACAGAATTCTGCCTGTGATTAAATTATCCAGCTAAACCTCTGTATCAATCACTAAGATTGTTTTTATAGATTATTTGTATAAGGCAGTTGTCAAGAGTTGCACAGCATTCAACACAACAATCATGTATAATTTTAAAAAGTAAGGAAACTTATGTTTAGACACAACGACTAAGTCAATTATGTTTCGTAGTGCAAAGTAAGGAAGGTAAATATCAGTCAAAAATACATAAGGTGTGCGAAAAAAAACCATACCATTTAAGGACTGGTCACTACTTTGCATATTGCCAATCGAACATGCAGAACGGTAAGTCTTCACTGCAATATAAATATCATCAATTAGAATTTAATTGATAAACATGTCCAATCACTGATCATAACATGAAATTCAAGCAGTACCTGTGCACTGTAATTCTATTAAGAGCATATTATATTGTTTTTAACTTCTTTATAAAGTACCGGAAAATGGCACTTCACCAATTATGAAAAAAATACTAATTTCACAATTGCTGTCAAAACAAATTCCAATTGAACGTCTAAAATACAACATTTTTTTTTAATAAATAAAATGCGACAATTAGTTAGTTTTCCTATGCAAATCTATGGCTTGAGCCTAAGTTAATTTAATATTGACAACTTGATAACACTTAGTTATCAATTTTAAAGTATTTGGGAGCAAACAAATCAAAAACACCAATTTCCCAATATGAAGACTTCACGACGCGAATTGTTCCAATTTCATGTTTTTTGCGCATAAGTTTTCCCAATTGTACTGGTACCGGTACTTTATTCAATTGGGCAACACAAAAATCGCTGCATTATAAAAAGGGAATAACTATTTTTCAGCACCAGCAAAATCATCTAAGTAAAATAGAACAATTACACTAAGTTATAGTAATATATATGCTTCAGCATTTGTTACTCTTTGACAAATGTAAGCTGCTGACCTTAGTCCCATGGATAAACCGTATCACAAAATAATTATGTTATTTTTATAGATTCCCCTAGATATTCTGACTTTTTAATAAAGTCATTTAAGGCAGAACCCTTTGGAAAACTCCAGTCCAAAATAATTATCCTATCTCTGACACTCTTTTTTGGCACAGAGTTTATAACGGGGTCGATAATTACCGGAGCAGATTAATTGTCCTGTAAATCGCCAATTTTATGCTGACCTGGCTTATATACGGTATGTGGATTTTTGCACGTAGATATTCATCATAATTCTTGCAGAAAAAGTAGCCGTGTTTGATGTTGGCTTTCATACAGGGCTCACATGATTGTGTCACAGAACTTTCTCCAATAAAATCGCCTGCATGATCTCTGTTCGAATCCTACAGTCTTCTAGAAGCCAATATTAAATTGTGTTTAAAAAGGTTTCTACTTTCGATTTGAAAACCATAGTTTTGTTTAAGAAATAATATTTTTCTATCATGGTTTGTTGTCGAATAACCCACAGAAAGGAGTATAGATGCGTAGGAATTAAATCACGAGTGCGAAGCACGAGTGATTCGATAATACGCATCTATACTCCTTACTGTGGGTTATTCGATTACAAACCATCATAGAAAAATATTATTTCGATTCTAACACGATTCTGATTGATTTGGTTCACGCTTTTGGACGTAAACTATATTTTTCAATACTCCGCCCTTCTTAGCACAAATTTCACTATTTAGTGAAGTCATTGTCTTGTACAAACATATGACGTTGCTTTCCTTCATAAATATTTTGCAAATGACGTCACTTTCGTTGAGAACAAAAATCGTAGAAACTAATGACGTCACGTTTATTGATGCTACTGAAAAGCTGACATGCTATACATGTTTTCTTAATTATGTATCCTAACAAATAACATTCTTTGAAGGCGTGGTTATGCCACTTATCACCAAATATACAATTAGTTGTTTCATTACATTAATATACATGCTACATTTAATACATTTATTTTAGAGCGAGGTTTAGCACGTGCATTTTACTGCAATATTTTCGTTATTTATTCGGAACTATTTTCGAAACATTATGCTCCACCCATAATTATTGCAGAATAACCAATACTTGATTTTTATCTTTGTCTATAGAAAACAAATCGCGTGTAGTGTTATAATTAAGTTTAATATATACCTCCAATATCTTTTACATAAAACAATGACATTAACGACAAATATATTACCTTGCTGTAGTACTATGCCAAATTATATATTTTAATACCAAAGTATATCCAAATAGAAAAATAAAACATTATTACTGCCCTAGTTCCTTCTACGCCCAATCGCAAAGTAAATATATGTGTCATTAAAAGTCGTTTGGGTAATATAAAACTTCGACGACAATCTCCGGCATCGTGAGGTTTGATAAAAACCGACTACCTGTATGCCATTTCTTTTTGACGCAGAGCATGTTATCGTTTGTTACATATCGTCTGTCTATAACTTAGTTGAGTGAAATATTGTTCGTTGCATTTCGTGATATGAATAAAGCTTTCAGTTTATATATTCATGTTGCACTACCGCCCCATTTAACACACGTGAACAAGATGAGAACGTCAACCGAGAAGGCATACTCGTTTAATGTAACCGAGTTAAATCAGGTATCGTCTAGATCTTGATGATGACGGGGACGGTCCAGGGCTTTGATTAAAATATAATTTTGGTGTAATTAACAATTAGATTTGGACACTTAACTTCAAAATAGCAGCCATTGAAGTCCTTAGACCTCCAAAACTGCGATAATAAAATTTCAATTTATTAAGAATAAACATGTAAAAATAATTTATTTACATGTATACAAATTTATACATCTGTCGATGGATGATTTGGTATAGAAGTAGCTAATGAAAAGAACTGACCGTAACCAAACCTTAAATGTATACTTTCTTTGAAGTAAAATGCACATGCACAAGATTCGCTGTTACTTTATGCACCAAGTACGTACGTATTGGATTGTCAGAACCTACCCGATCATTTCAAGAAAAATGTATATTCGCGGCTTTAGATCAATCTCTTGCTGAATTCGCAACTCTTTGTTCAATTGAGGCCAGTTTCAGAAAATGTAAGATTATAAACAATATAACTTTTGCTAAAACACTTGCCACTTGCCTCCTTATCTATCTAAACATATCGGAAACTGTCATAATATGGTTATTTATATTAGATATATGTGAAACGTTTTGATAAAAAAAATCAACGTTCAGGCGATAACCATAATAAGACTTATATTCTCGAGTACCATAAAACCACTAAATACCCAAATTGAACCATTTCAATCCGGTTCTACACGGAATTGATGAATAGTTTGATGGGTTGTGCAGTTTTATATTTATCTCCACAATATACTTCTATTGATGATATTGCATACTATTAGATTGATTGTCATGTATTATTTGTAACACAAAAAGTCATGCGTATACATGTACGTGATTTAAAAATAAAAAACGCGACAGGAATATTTTTTGCAATAATTAATTAACCAAATACTAAGCAAACATAGAGTTTTCATATATTATCTTCAAATACAAGCTAAGAAGAATGCAAACGTGACATTAGGCTTTCTTGTATAGAAAATGGATGACGGCAATTGTATTTATTCTTTATACATTATCATGATATTAGACAGAGCCTTATGTTTAGAAAGTATTTTTGAATTCTGATTTTATATACACCTGGCCGTAAGTTTTTCAACAGAAAAGTATCATAGAAACATTATTTCGCTGATGACACTATGTTTAATCTTTTCTTCACTCAAGATGTTTTAATATCCGTGTATTGAGCTGAGATTAAAATGATGATATAACCTAAGGTTTACTTAATGATATCAGACTTTTATCGAGCTGGGAGTGTGTATTCGAACCATAAAGAATATCGATCCAAGGACCAATGCGAAGGTGGGTATTGGGTATTTCTATGTTCAATTCGCTTAACGACATTCAATGCGATACACGGCATAACCGTTGATCGTTTGATAAAAAGTAATAGGCGACAGCGAAGGTTTCTGGTTTGATCATAGGTAGTGTTACATATTGTCAAGAAATATATAAAGGGACATGACTGTATTATACTGAATACTAGATCCCGTAAGAGTTATCAATACTGTTATTCTTGTAATTATACGATAATGCTTCAAAGTTTGTTGTACAATTGTAGCTTAGGTATGAATAAATAAATATACGCCTTAGGTATTATTTATAACACCTGATAGACTACAACAGTAAGCATAGTATAATAATGATATTATGAAAAAAAAATAAGTTTTATACTGCTTTTAATTATCCAAAGCCGCTAACATTCTCGTGCCCCTGTAATAAATTCTTTTGATCCTGCTTGAACTATTTGTACTATATTTTTCATATAAAAAACCCTATGTAAACTTACAAAGTGTGTTCTAGTTTAATAGCTATTTCCTGACCTGTGACGAAAACAAGATGGTGCGCTGTTGTTGTATTTTTGGGCAAAGCTATTCACCTGCAAGACGCTGATAAGTTGCTTACGTTTTGTCCAATAACATACAGGGGGCATGCGTATACAATAGTTTAACGGGTTTCAGTGAGTTGGTTGCAACCTACTTCCATTTATTCCTACGAACCTCCTTAGTTAAAATCAAGATTGGTTTTTAAATGTAAAACAGTGTTTTCAAGTTTAATAGCTATTGATGAGGGACAAAAACAAAATGGTGCACTGTTGTTTTTCGGGATACAGCTATTTATTTATTTCTTTAAGACACACCGCTGATTAGTCGCTGACATTTCGTCCAATAAATATATTACAATGACGCCTCATGGTCTTTTTTGTTGATCACCGACTGCATAACCACCAAAGAAAACTTTCTGCATCCCTTTAGGTTGGATTAATGTCTGTAATCAAACATCGATAACTATCTGCGACCAAACGTAAAACTTGTCACTGCAAAAACCTAGTACAAAATCACCAATTACAACCATTTGTCCAAGGTCCAGGGGTGATTGTTAGTTTATCGCAGGCTATTCGTTTAAATGGTATTGGTAGTGTTCTGATCGCCGTGTTCTTTATTATTAAAAAGATAATTGAAGCATATATTTAATTTTGAACTGCAAATGACGTACCAAGACTGATTACATGTTTTGTGTTGAAATTAAAAAATCAAAATTTATTTTCTAATCATATAATTAAATATCTCTAATCGGTCTTGCGTGTTAAAGCGGATTGAAAGCAAAGTGGAAAACCATAGACAAAATGGAAGTTGTAGTTGATGGATTGATTTCATGGATGTTCTTATATTGAAGTTGTATAACGACTCTCTGTAGTACAAGTGGGATTGGAAATAATAAACGCACAGACACGCCAGTGTGATGTTTGGAAAGCTATGTGTAGCAATATTTTTATCATCTCAAATTACCTTTGAGGCAACTATTTTTATAAAATATGTCAAGAAGTAAAAAGCTAACCTTGATGCTTTATTGAGATTATCAGTTCGAGATATTATTTAGTATTTATTTTTGAAAAACACAAATGATACTGAAAACTAGCAATTAGATCAGTTGAGCAACATTTCGGAAAGGTACTTGTTTCTGTCGTTTGTATGGATATTTATAAAAAACAGTACTTTAACATGCATGCTAAAAAAATCTTATCTTAATTTCAGATAAAAATTCTCATTACATGTATTAACATATTGCCATCACTAATCTGTTTATATACCCCATATTTGCACACGTGATACAAAAATAACACAAACACTAGTTTTTACCATTTCAAAGTTCATTCACTAGTTTGTCAGGCAAAGTAAATTATTTATCATTCCACAAAGTAAAAACAAGGAAAAATGACAACATATGACGAATATATATAAATGAAAATTATACCAATATGGTTCTTAATGTAATCTACGCGTAATTGCATTGTGAAATAGATTGTTCATGCTAATTATTTACTAAGTTGTTAACGTAGAAATTATAATATAGTTAATTAAACTGGGTAAGTGCATATATTCCCTTCCCCATTCAAGGCATTCGAACCATCATAAAGCTCATCATTTTCGACGAAGTTGTAACCAATCGTTAATGTTCCGTCTGCTTTCGGAATTCATGCCGTCAAATCTAAAAAGGATGTCTATTTTAATCAACGCAGGAGGACTATACATTATCTTCTAAATGAACCATATAAAACGCACAGTGGAGAAAACACAAGGCAAATTTTACTTATATGCGTACAACTACTTCAAATCGGTCAAAATGAAGACAAGAGAGCGGGTTTAATACACGATATTTAGGCCTATGTAGGGAGAAGCGTTAGCTTTTATCACCAGAGGTCCCAGAATCCCGCAACAGGCAAAATGTCCTCGTTTTGTTTGTTTGTTTGTATAATTAGACCCTTTAAGATGATATTATAACTAGTATACCTATTACTATAACTATACCTATAACTATGATAACTAGTATATTTTGTTTATGGCTTTCAAATATATATGGATTTAAAATTCAAGAACAGGGCAATTTCAACCAAAATAAAATATTTTACGTAATATTGGTGCTTGAAGAAAAAAAAAGTAAATGTTTTCATTATATATGTCTAATTAACCATTCAAAATGTATATTTAATATCAGTTATTAAAATATTAATAAAGAATTAAGAAATTGGGTGATACGATGTCTATATCATTAGTTTTTGCCCTGTTTATATCAGAGATGATGGTATGGTTATTAACATGTTAATAAGAACAAAACAGTAAAATCTCTAAAACAAAATTGCAAAAGGTCAAATATGAACACCTTTTAAGAAAATATATGCTTTGTAAGTTTAGAAACATAGAGTATGATGGGTTGAAAACCTTACTCGGTTTAATAACTCTCCGCACACTTGGCTGGTTTGTGTCTGATCAGAACTTTAAATTAGAAAAGGTTGTAAGTTAAAACGTGTGTTGCCTCTGCCCCCGCAAGTTCATGAACATCTAAAAGTGTTATGAAGTGCAAGTATTTGTTTATTTTAAAATTAAAAATAACAAAGATATCATTGATTAAATATGCTATGAATAATTTGCTATTTTCGTTTTGCTTATGTGTTTTAGAAAAACGAATAAATAGAAATGCTCAGCTTTATATAGTGTCTTTTACATTGGACCGATATAGGATTACAAGACTATTGACACGTGACACGCTGGCGATTACGTTCTTACTGACTTTTGTTAATATTCTTTTGGGGCTTTTTTCAGGCCAAAGAATAACAAGCATTTTTTTTATTTAAAGTAATATTCCTATCGTGGCATAAGACAACATATGCAGCTTAATTTACAGTTTAAGGGGTTAAAAAACAATAAAATATATATGTAATAATATTTAACGTGTCTAACTACACGCCGGTTAAGTTGCATGTTGCTTGTAATGAAATTTAAAATAGTATAACATACCGATTTATACTAAAATGCAATAAAATGTATATAATGTTCTTTTATAAAATGTTCTATTATGAAATAGACTATAGCCACCACTGTTTATATTGTGAAACAGACTACGGCTCCCGCCAACGTTAACCCTGTACCCTGTTTTCTGAAGCCGCACTTCTATATTAAACGTCTTAGCAGTAGCAGGTGTTGTGTTGTTATTGACATTAGTTAATGCTCATTAGAGTTTACGTTTATATAATATAATATAAAGAAGTGAAACTCCAGCTGCTGGAGCAGTATTGAATTTTCATTAAAAACAATTAGTTGGTCCTTTATTTAAGGCAAGTGACCGATTGCCCAAACAGTACAAAACAGCACAATACAGCAAAATACAAACCAACATAAACACAAAATATGAATAAAGCTGGGGTCACCGCCTTGGAACGGTCAATGCAAAGCATTGGGGGTTTAAACCTGGTTATAGAGCGCTCAACCTCACACTTGGCCCAGCAATATTCATAATACATTCAAGTGTAAATAAAATTTAACGTCATAGCATTGTAACTCAAATTAAACAATAATAAAAGGGAATTAAAACGCATTCAATTTAATTACTATTTAATTACTCAATTGCATTGAAGATACAAGAGTAACAGAATTACAACTTTTTGACGAACGATCAAATAAAACTATTAACAATTGTCAACTACATTCCTTCTTTATAGAAAAGATTTGAGAATGTAGAATCATAGAGTTAATATCTCAGATAATCATCGCGCAAATACAGGAAGAAGCAGCAATAATGGGTGTAAAAATTCCATATTACATAGCTTGGTTGTTTATGTGACTGCTAAACAAATTAAAAATAATTAAATCAAACAAGAAACGCCTATCAGAGAGAAAATATAAATAAAATGGAACGTTATAAACCCAATGACCTATGCATGTAGATTACAACTGGGATAAGTCATAAACACACTATTGTCATAAATATACAACATGGTGTCAGAGCGGAAATATGTACCTACGAAAAATCGGATAACTTAAAACGAGTGAACTAATTTGTAATCAATAACCTACTGACAATTACGAAATGGCTCTTTCTGGAATAACACCACCAGTTATGGAATGGGACAGTTCGAACCTACCATCCACGTGGGAGAAATTCGAACGACACATCAAACTAATATTTTCTGGACCATTAAAAGAAAAATCAGAAGAAGAACAGATAGCGTTCTTTCTTATATAGGTCGGCGAAAAAAGGCCAGGATATTTCACAAGCATGGACAATGACAGAGGAAGAAAAAACTGAACTTACAACATATTTTGACAAATTTCAAAAACACGTAAAACCCAAATTAAATTCGGTCTTTGCAAGATATTAATTTTATAAGGAAGACCAGAATGATGAAAACATTGAACAATTCATAACAAGGCTAAAACTTAAAATTACTGACTGTCGATTTCCAGCAATAGTGAATGATGAAATGATACGAGATCGAATTGTGTTCGGTGTGAACAATCAAAAACGTCGAGAGAAGCTTATAAATGAAGGCGAAAACCTGACGCTTGACAAAGCGATACAGATATCTCAAAACTTCGAATACTGCAGACAACAAATGTCGATGCTCAACCATAAAGACGTACACCTCATCAGCTTACGTGACAAAGGGCACGCACGTGGCGGAAGAAGAGGTCGAGAACGTGATCGATACCCCGCACAGAGGGGAGTTCACGAAAAAGCCGATCAAGATCAACCATCGTATAGGAGAGCACAGCCGACAGCCCCTAATCGTGGAAATGGACGGGATCGACGATGCGAGCGCTGCGGCAACCCGCCGCACAAAGGACGGACACATTGCCCCGCATGGGGAGAGACATGCAAAAGGTGTCACAAGAAAAACCATTGGAGACGAGTGTGTAAATCACAATACGTATACGATGTCGATAAAAGTGACAGTGACAGTGATAATACACAGGACGACGGTTCGTGTGATTCGTGGATACAACGTTACTCCATAGATACGGTAAGTCAACCACAATCGTCCGCCCACTCTTCTGCTCCCATCAAGGCATTCGTAAATGTAAGCATTGTCTCAATTTGCAGAATATACAATTCAAAATTGATACCGGGTCAAGCGTAAACACAATGTCTCAAAAACATTTTGAATCGCTCAATATCAAAGCCCCCTTAAAAGCACCTGACACTAGACTTACTTCCTACCCAGGCGATAACATACATGTATTTGGCAAAATAAATCTCCAATGCAAATACCGAGCATCACAGACGCAGGCTACATTTTACATTGTGAATAGCGCACAGACCCTAATGGGTTTACAAACGTCGCTTGATTTACGTCTGTTGAAGTTAACATACGAGGTCAATGAACAAACGGACAGTCATATCACTAAGGAATATGTCAGGTCGGAATACGGCGAACTATTTAGAGGTTTCGGAACTCTCCCGGGCAAAAGTTAATTGCACATTTGCTAAGATGCGATTCCGGTGGTAACGCCACCAAGACGCATACCGGAAGCCTTAAAATCTCGCCTCAAGTCCGAACTTGAGGAAATTGTCAAAGACGAAATCATAAAGCCTGTATCGGAACCGACAGACTGGGTCAACCCAATCGTGGTTATTGAAAAACCCAATGGCAAATTGCGGATCTGCCTAGATCCAAAACAACTCAATAACGCGAAACAACGTCCGCATAACGCAACGTCTACACTTGAAGACGTTGTCGCAAAATTGTCAGGTGCAACGCGTTTTAGCTTACTGGATTTAACGCACGCATACTGGAGTGTAGAGCTAGACGAGGAATCGTCGTACCTTACCACATTTGCAACACCGTTTGGAAGGTACCGCTACTTGCGCCTTCCGGACGGCATATCGGCTTCCAGCGACATATTTTGTCAAAAGGTTAACGAAATATTTAAGGGACTACCAGGCATTCTCCCGCTCGTTGACGACATCCTGGTCTGGGGTCGCACCCCCAAGGAACATGATCAAAATTTGACACAGGTATTGATACGAGCACGCGAACGCGGTATCAAATTCAACCCGCTAAAATGCACCATCGGGGTAAAGTCAGTACCATTCTTTGGTCACGTGGTTACTGACACCGGATTACAAGCTGACCCGAAGAAAATTGAGGCATTCTCAAATTTGCCGACCCCAGACAGCCGCGAAAAGGTCCAAACCTTGCTAGGACTCGTTAATTACATGGCAAAATTTGCGCCAAACTTAGCCGAGGTCATCGCCCCCTTAAGGAGCCTCCTCAAGAAAGAGGAAGAGTTCCTGTGGGACGCCCCATAGGAAATAGCCCTGTCAAAGGTTAAAGACATCATCACCCAGTCGCCAGTTCTAGAGTATTATGACCCTAACAAACCCCTAATACTGGAAACAGACGCGAGCAAATATGGGTTAGGCTGCTGTCTTATGCAAGACGAGAGACCAATGGCAGCAAATTATTAACGGACACGGAAATTGGTTACGCATACATTGAAAAAGAACTTCTCGCGATTGTTTTTGGGTTGAAACAATTTCATCAATTCACGTACGGTAGAGAAATAATCGTTCACTGCGATCACAAGCCAATTTCGTCAAAAATGAAAAAAAACACTGGCTGCTGCACCGCCGCGACTATCAAGAATACTTCTTGCAATGTCCAAATACCAGGTCAATGTACAGCACGTACCCGGCAAAAAATCCCTGTGAGTGACTGCTTGTCAAGACACGCGTTGCCAGACACATGTCCCGAAATAATTGAACGTCTTGATAGTCACGTGCACACGTTATATCAACAAATTATCGTCACAGATCGAATACTCCAAATTATACGTACCGAAATAACGAAAAACTAACATTTATGATTCGTCAATATTTTGTTGAAAACTCTTGATTTATTTTCAACGTTTTGATATTATCACACCATATGTATTATACAAACATGTTACGTATTATAACAACATTATCATATTTTGGTTTTGCTTTTTAGGAAAAGAGGGAGATGTTCAATTATGATATGTTCTATTATGAAATAGACTATAGCCACCACTGTTTATATTGTGAAACAGACTATGGCTCCCGCCAACGTTAACCCTGTACCCTGTTTTCTGATGCCGCACTTCTATATTAAACGTCTTAGCAGTAGCAGGTGTTGTGTTGTTATTAACATTAGTTAATGCTCATTAGAGTTGACGTTTATATAAGTCATATACACACTATTGTCATAAATATAAAACATATAAGTTATGTATTAAAACTCATTCTTCATATAATAACAAATAATAACAATACATATGCTGTTCAGTATCTTTCAAACTTATTAAGGAAACAACGCTATTCAATTTTAATTAATCGGAAACGTATTCCGAGTTGATATAACACCACCACACACTCTCGCCGATATTTGATATGTCTGTAGAACGCATGATCACACGGAACACATCTTACTAGTCACATAACTAATTGCCGGTTATATTTTGTACAAGTGAAGTTTGTTGATGCCTTTAACGTTATTGGACATCACCAGCCTGATACAATCCTTAGACAAACATATGCTGCCCGGGTACCGCATATCCACCGGGTATGTTCCGATTATTTCACCGTTAACAGTCAGGTGCACGATGGAGTCCTCATTCTTACTACACACCAGCACCGTGTCACCAGGTCCTACACAGCAACCACGAGGTTCCTGTATGTTCTCATCAGTGACTGCTCTAGACGTGCCCATTACGGTGTCGTACATGTACACTGTGTGATCAAATCTGTCAGTCAGTACTAACGTCGAGGGGTGAACGGAAGACTGTTGTAACTCATATTAAATAAAGAAGGAGATACTGCAGTTTTCCGTTTAGCCCTCGACGTGTTCTTAGCCTTGACATACGTGTACTTACTCTCACCAGCTTTGTAAGTCTTGTTCGGAAACATCACTTTATCAAAGTCATTTTCCACACCGTCCAGTATTATTCTCGCAAGACGAGGATCATTCCACGTTCTTACGACCATCTGAGACGGAGACAATCAGCATATAGAGTCTAACTTTGATGATGTTTTGATCTTCCTAGTCAGTCTGATGGTATTGTCTGTACTCATAGACAGGAGACGTACAGCTCCAGCAAACGTTGCACACACTGTATCATGAGACACACATACTACGCCACGTGGGTTATTCTCAAATGTGTACGGTGTTCCAAAGTCTCTGTAGTCGCTTATTCGGTAGGATACATTTCATGTTGCTGTTATCCACGGCTACCAGTCTCCCGTCCGGCAGGAAGTCCAGTCCAGTGAGGTGAGGCTCTCTCTCATCATCTCCAGTCTTGTGTAGATCCACGGATATGAGGAGCTCTAGAGTGAGTGGCATTGGTTGGGATGATAAGGTAATGGGACTGGTTTCCACTGAAATAATAATAGCAAACAATGAATATATAAATAAGTAATAATACGAATAATATAATAATGTTTTGTTATTGTAATATAATTACACATCATTTTATTATAATCAGTCCATTTAACGAAACGTGTTCTTGGTATTTGTAAAGTGCATTGAAACAGCTCTACAAATAAAACTCTAATATTTATATGATCTTACATAATTATTACTTATTTCGTTTGGGATACGTTTATATTCTATGTTGGAGGAAATACTATCGAGCTGGGCCAGTCAGGGATAAGCTTATTCGTGGGTATTTTGAATGCTCTTTTAAAAATATAAAAAATTAATCAATGGAGAGCGGTAAAAACGCATGATACATTTGTCTATGATTCTTTGATTTATGTGTATCAATAACCAGAACGGCACTTTGCTTGTTGGAATATCATACATTGTTTATTTTTGAAGTGTTTTTAAAATCAATTTATAACCGGGTCATCATCATCATCATCATCATCATCATCATCATCATCATCATCATCATCATCATCATCATCATCATCATCATCATCATCATCATCATCATCATCATAATCATCACGATCATGATCAAATTCAGTTCATGCTCCGCATATTTTTTACTTTTTTGGTCGCGCAGCTTACGTTGCCGTTCTCGTCTCATCGCTTACAACAATATTGTGTTTCTTTGAACATTTCTTTTTAATTTTTTGTAAAGATTAAAATTTACTACATATATAAACAAAATGAAAATAAAATATTTTGAATTATCACTACCTTTATTTTATATGGATGTTAACGAGTGTTATTTTTCTCAAATACTGCTAGTAACTTATGTTAATTTTTAACGTACCATACCGCGAAACTCTAAAAAATGTACATATAGACTGCATTTTATGATGTTATTTTTTAAATAACCGTTCGACTGTAACAGTATCCAATTACTTAAATCGTAATATTAATTTTGAACTTCATACCGCCCCTTATTATCTGGACATCATCGACAAACAGCGTTATTTAAATTAGACAAAATGTAAAGTTACTGTTCAATAAAATACCTGTCTTGCTGCCATCATAATTCAGTTTTATAGAATTGCTTCCCATCTCAATGAGTGAAGTAACCTGTTTTGGAAAAGACACTGTCATTGTTGATGAACATTTAATCTTTCTTTGGTCATCTATAGTTGATTCGATAGTTTTTCGTTTCTCCTTCATTTGTTCTGAATAAATATACTGTTGACTGGGCGTTCCGTTTATTCTCAATCCGTTTGACTTCTGTAGTTTTAAATTGTTTTGCCTCACTTATTAATTTCTGCTTTGCTTCTTTAGACAGTTTAATGATACGATCTTTCATCGTATCCACCTCTGAAGAAATCTTTGCAATGGACTCATTAAAGCCAGTCTCCGACTGCTTACACTCCGCTATAATAGCGTCTGCCTCGGCTTGCAATTTAATTAATGATTGTTTTAAAGCTTGCAGGTCGGGTCGTGTTTGTCTAGATACTTTGACTATTTCATCCAATTGGTCACATTTCCGGTGAATGAGAACACATGAAAGGCAGCAAAGCTTAGAATGATCCTGGCAGAAAAACTCTATTTCTCGTGCATGCGCATGGCACTTGTCCATTTCTTTCATGTCCATTATAACGGGCGCAGATGTATTGTCCTGTACATTGACAATGTTGTGCTGACCTGGTTTATAGACGGTGTACGGATTTTGCACGTATCGCACAGGTATTCATCACAATCCTTGCAGAAAACCGTAGCAGTTTTTGATATGTTGGTTTTCATACAGGGCTCGCATGATTGTGTCACAGCACTTTCTCCAATAAAGTCGCCTGCATTGTCTCGGTTTGAATCCACAAGTCTTTTAGAAGCCATTGTGAAATTGTGTTTGAACCTGTTTCCACTTTCGAATTGAAAAACACTGTGTGTATGTTTAATATATACTTTCAATATCTTTTACATAAAAAATGAAATTATAGACAATTATATTGTCTTGCTTTATTATGTTGCCAAGTTATATATATGAACACCAACTGATATCCAAATAGAATAATAAAACACTATTACTGTTCTACTTCCTTCTACGCTCTTAAGCTTATCTCTGTTTCGCTAAAAGTCGTTAGGGAAATACCATTCGTGATACATCGACTATCTCCGGAACCTTCGTAAGATGATTTACTTTAGTATGTAATAAAACGTCTGCGGTTTGATAACAACCGAGTATACCATGACTTTTTTGGGTTGTCAGCAGAGCTTTTTCTCATTCGTTATATATCGGCTCTATGTAAGTTAGTTGGGTAAAATATATATCGTTGACTTTCGGGAGATTAATAAAGCTATCAGTTATGATATCAAGGTAGCAGTACAGCCCCATACACGCACGTAAACGGGATGAGAAATTTGTCCGAAGAGCCGCACTCGATCAATGTTACTGGGCCAGACCATCTCATCTGTCGAATAGACCTTCTTGAGGACGGTGACGATCAAGGACTTGGATTAAATTGCAGCCATGACAGTCCCACGACTTCCAAAATTGAGGTTATGGAATTTCAATTATATATGAATGAACACGTTGGAAGATAAAAATAAGTGATTTATATAAATCTATACATATGTCACTGTCATGAATTGGTTTATAAACAGCTATTGAAAAGAACTGGCCTCAAATGTAAACTCTATTTTACATAAAATGCACGTGCACATGATTCGCTGTTACCTTATGCACTACGTACGTACGTATTGTAATGTCGAAACTTCCCAAAGTCAGACTTGCCCCAACATTACGATCACGACAAATGTATATTCGGCGGTTGAGATCAATCTTAATCCTCACATCCAAACCCCTCGTTAAGTTGATGCTTAACTCAGCAAATCTGAGATAATAAACAATTAAACTTTTGTTCAAACTGATAACGGGCTAGAAATCCTGAGTTTTGTTAACAAATTCGTCTACCCATAAATCTCAACGTGTCGGAAACATTTATTAAAGTAGATTAAACTCAGAAGTGTTGATTAGAAAATCAACGTCAAAGCGATTTACATGGTAAGTGAAATGTTCTCAAATACAATCAAGCCAGTATATATCAGTAAATATCCCAAATGAAAAATTATGATCCAGTAATACAGGGCATTGCTGCACACTTGTATGTTTTATGCAGTTTTACACTTATCTGCACAATATGCTTCTATAAATGTTATGTCCTGAGTTTTGATTGATGGTCGTGTTGTATTTGCAACACTGAGGTCAACGTCATTTAGAAAATTAATACAAGACACGCAGATGTTTATCTATCGACAAAAAATGAAATCAAGTGGAGGTTATTTTGGAAAAATTAAACTAACTAATAGAACACAACAATACATTTTTCATGTATTTTATTTTAATACCGACCAAGAAAAGAGCTGAAATGACATGAAGCTTTCACGTATAGAAAAGAAAGAACATCGAGTGTGGGTTTTTCTGTATTAGTTATCATGGTTATGGAAAGAGCCTTATGTTTGGAAAGTAGTCACAAGTTGTTATCAGATAAGACGCATCTATCCTCCTTAACGTTTTTTTTTCAACAAAAAACTAAAACAGAAATATTATTTCGCTTCCGCGCTAGATGTTAAAAAGCCTAAGTATTGAGATGATATTTATAATGTATAATATAATCAAAGTTTGACATAGTTGTACCAGACTTTTGTCATGCTGTGAATCGGGTATTCGACCTTTGTTCAATATTGGCTATAGTTTGGCTACACAATACACATAATTTTTATTCAACTATGGCTCATTATTCGCTATAGTTCGAATACCCAAGACCTAGTTTGATAGTCGACGATTGCTTACAGTTTGCTTAACCATAGGCGGTTCCAAGGGACGGACGCGGCGTACGCCCCCCCCCTCCTAAAATCGCTAAAGTAAAGTTAATTCGTTTGATGTTTCACACTTAACTAGATCTAAATCACCTGTTTAAACTCAGTTTTCTTCTTTTTTGTACACAACATTTCCCACTTCTCACAGACACTCGCTAAATGTTTTACTTTAAGACTCTCTGTCGCCCGGTTTTTTAAGTCGAACTTTGCGATTCTGATGTATCCCTCTTTTTGCACATTGATTGCCTTCAAAATCACTAAAATTGTGGAGCTCCCGGCCTCCTGGACCCCCAGCAAATCTTTCAATATTCCACCCCCCAACCAAAAATCCTTGAACCGCCCCTGTTAAGTGCCAATATTCAATATATGAACCTGGGAAAAGCTGCAGCACTAACAGGACCTCCAGCTGTAAGGTGTATCACATCGGTCAACTGGAAGCCGTCACGCCGAAGATCATCGTCTCCACCAGGATCAACACCACCATCGATACAAGGAATTTTCAAACCTTTTACGAAACAGGGAACGCAACGAAAGTGGTCGCAGGAGTGAGGCAGTTCAACCTCCATCCTATATATCAGCGAATAAAGATGGACTGGATCTGGGCAGAAGCGACTGACGTCTGGCGAGTTACTGCTGTTCTCTGGGCGTGAGCAGAAAAATGCAGCATACACCCTGTGAATAGCCCTGGTTATTTCCAAGTTGGCACAGAGATCGTTCATCGGGTGTGATGCGCGTGGACGAAGCGTCATACAGGCCTTTTGTCCATACGAAAAAGTTGAGGATTAACATAGAAATAATCCAGTGCTACGCCCGATAGAACGACAGTGGAGAGACGGAGGACATTTGAGACGCGTTCTGAGAAATCTGGGCTTAATGCATGTGCGTAAACAGTCGTCCCTGATTAGCCTGTGCAGTCCGCACTGGCTAATCAGGAAATACACTTTACGCTTTTGTGGTATTTTTCGTTTAAAGGAAGTCTCTACTACACGAAAATCCAGTTAAGACGAAAAGTGTCGTCCCTGATTAGCCTGTGCGGACTGCACAGGCTAATCTGGGATGACACTTTACGCACATGCATTATGCCCAGTTTTCTCAGAACACGGCTCATATTTTACAACAGAATGTCAACCATCATACAAGACAGACCAAAGAGAACATTATCATCATAATGGGCGACTTCAACGCCACGATCGGTGGCATCCGAGGAAATGAGATCATTGGGCACCAAATGCTAGGCGAGATTAAAGACAACGTTGAAAGACTTGCCGACCTGTGCACCAAAAGTAACCTGGTCATCGGAGAAAGTGTTTTCCACACCAGAAGGATACACAAGGCAACTTTGTTGTCACCAGACCTGTCAACAGAGAATCAGATCGGCCACTTGTGCATCGTGTGGAAGTTTCGATCGTTGCTCTCTTCAGGGTGAAGGCGTCAAGCGAGAAGAGGACGTTGTTTCGGACACTCATCTCTGTGTCGCCCAATGGAAACTGAAGCTTAAAAAGTAATAAGACATGGGTTCCCGCCAAAGCCAGCGTTACAACACCACTTCGCTGAAAGACACCTGGAAGCAAAAAGAGTTCAAGGTCACTCTCTCCAACAATTTCCAGGTCCTAGCTGAGCTGCTTGAGGACGAGACTTTATACCAATCCCGTAAAACGTAGAACATCTTTCTTGAATTCGTTGAACTTTTATGACACCGGTACATACCTACAGCGACCCGGATGGTCAGAAGCTGGCAGTTGGAGTATTGCAATTATAGCTACCTTAAAACGTGAGTGCATCCTTATGGGCGATTAAAAAACGACGGTGGTGAAATTAAAGTATATTCTAACCACCTTCATTTAGTCTTATTTTTCAGAATTAATTCATGCCAGTCTTTCTACGCTATCAGCATTTTTATCATTTGTATTTGCTTGCTAGTTTCGCAACTTTACAGCGCTGAAAAATATATTTAAAGGGAAACTACTACGTAAATAACAAAGATTATGTTACTTAGTATACAAGAGTATTGTCCCTTTATTTAATATTCTTTTTATTATATCGCAGCCATTTTGTTTTCAAGTAAGCAGGAAATTTCGCCTAATGCAGAAAATCGGACGAAAACAACCCCTTTCGACAAAGAATGTTATTTATTAGCGAGAAAGACCTAAACGAATACAGAGGTACGAGTTAATTTATGCATCACAATTATGCCTACGTTTGCGTAAAATGAATAATCTGTTAATTGCTTACATTTGAATTTTATTGTGATGAAATAAGCGCCGACGCTTGAGTCTGCGCTTTTTCATGTTCTTTGCCACCTGTTGTTGGTGTTGAGTGATCAATGTATGCCCTTTTCATGATACGTAGATCAATACTGCGATATGTAAACTGATAATGTTTACAGTTATTTTTTTTGCTTACTCTCTGTATGATTTCGCGATCAATTAAGTAAAGAATTATTCGAGATCTTACGGGTATTGATGAAACGAAAGACATACTAGACTTTGATTTTATGAAAGACAGATATAAGAATCTTATAAACTATCGTTGTCATGACATTCATCTTTCTTATCATATATTAATTACATGGATAAAAATTATCTTTTGGAACTTGTAGCCATCAGGATATGTTGGCTGTTTGGTAAGCCCAGTGGTTAGGACACGCGCTTCTCACCAAGGCAACCCGGGTTCAATCCCTGTTCCTGGTAGCATGTGAGTTTGGTTGGTGGCCATCATACAGTGAAGGTGTGGTTTCCTCTAGTTGTAATTATTCAACTCCCAGCTAATGACCCTCTGGGTAACTCGCCACCAGGAATCCATACAGTACTTTAATCGGTAATATTAACGATTTGTTTCCTTCTTTATAAAGTACAAGAAAACTGCAATTTCCCAATTAGAAAAAACACTACAAACTTCCCAATTGCTGTCCAAAAAAATCCCAAATTAGGAGAGTTATTAATTTTAAGTATTTGGGAGCAAAAAATCAAATTCGCCACATTCCCAATACGAAGACTGAACGACACGAATTTTCCCAAAATCAGGGTTGTTCACGCAGTTTTCCCAATTGAGCTGGTTCCGGTACTTTTCACAATTGGACAAAAAAATTGTTGAGTATGAGCCACATAAACTATTTTCGGGCATAAATAAACACAACAAGATATTAAATACATCCCTAATGCTCTATTTTAAACAACTTACATAATATGGTGAGCTTGCAGAATAATGAAATTAATCCAAGTTTCAACGGTTTGTGAAAATGTGTTAGTTTTTGTAATGGACAATGCTGGGCATTCCAAACTCGAAAATATTCATCAACTATCTCCGGAATCGACGGCAAGATAGATTTTGTGTCTAATCAACCAAAGGTGATACATCATCGACTATCTTCGGAACCTTCATAAGATGGATTGAATCTCCAATTCGAACTTCTGCTATCGGTTTGATAATTTTTTTCGAGCTTGTTTCTTTTAGCATTTCTTTAAAAAAAAGGAATTGTGTTTTTGTTATGATGTAATATGTTGATATGTTGATTGAACTCGATTTTAAAGACATACGCGAGATATATTCTTTTAAGTTTTTTCTCATAACATAATTACAAGGAATTCAAAGCATTCAAGAAGAACTAGGGTTTCCTGCGGGTAATCCCAGGTTTTTTTTGGCCCGATTTTATATTCCCATCGCAAAAAGTATACTGTATTCTCCAAATATATGCTTATGACATCGGCTGTTTCGCGTTTTAGCAAAGCGTAGTCCGATCCGGTCTTGTACGGGTTTGAGACTATACCTCGATTTGGATAACGTCGGCATTATTCGTGTGCCCGATATTCTCCGTGTTGTTCAGGCGCTTATTATCCCCTTGCTTTTCGGAGTAAGAATGGGGGTTATGTGGTTATCTCCGCCGTCTGTCCGTCCGTCCTGGCCACTATCTCCTTCTACACCTATTAGCACTAGACCCTTCAAACTTACACACATGGTAGCTATGAGCATATGTACGTCAATGCACTATTTGGAATTTTGATCTGACCCCTGGGTCAAAAGTTATGGGGGTTGGGGTGCGGCCGGGTCAGAGATTTTCACTCATTTTACTAGCAACATTCGGCGTGGGGATACGCGTCGGCCTCTCCATCGCCATTTAGTTATATTTGTGACGAAATTCAAGCGTTTTATAAATCGGTTGAAAGGAAAACAAATATGTCGCTCAATTCGAAATATTACGTGAAAAAGATTCCTAAGCAAAAACGTGGCAAAACGAAAACTGTTTTTTAAGCAAGCATCATTAAATAAGCAAACATTGGCAACAAGTACAACTCCTCCCATTGAAACTCTGCTATAGTAATTTAATAACATGTGACTCTTTTGCATCGCCATCGTTGATTGCTGAAAGCAAAGTGCTGACTGATATTCAACATGTTCTTCAGACAGACGAAGATGAAGCGTCTCCCAATAAAATGGTGTCTAGGGAAATTAGTTTGTGACTGAAGACTTTGTGTGAGCTTCTTATGTGGACAACTGTTTATCATGATGGTGTTTGTGGTGTTTGTGATAAAAGATGTAGAACTCGTTCATGTAGTTTTATATCCAAATTTATTTTCCCAATTTCTTGATTATGCCGATAAAATTCCGAATTGCTAGGCTATGGGCTATCTTCCCAACCAGCCCCCCCCCCCACACACATTTGAAGACCACATCAAAATTGAAAATCTTTCAGTAACAACACAATAGATAGAAATTGCAGCTATTTTTAAAAATTCGTCCCTACTTGTGTGAGTCTAGAAAGAGAATTAGGTAGGAGTGGTTGGATACACTCTTGGCCCACACATAATGTAGCCTCAGTTGGGGACGGACCTAATTAACTTTGAACTACACACACATTAGTCAGTCTTATTGTTACATTGTTAAATAACATTGATTTGTATGACATTTGACATGTTTTGACAGATGAACTTCCTTGTTTTACTTAACTAGAGAGATATGGACATGAAATTAACTATCATTAAGTGTGCATTTAATTTTTACCGGTAACTGTGATAGAATTAAAGAGGCCTTTTCACAGATTTTGGCATGTATTGAAGTTTGTCATTAAATGCTTTATATTGATAAATGTAGACATTGGATCTAAAAAAAGCTCCAGTAAAAACAAGAATTAATTAAAGAAAGATAAAAAGTAACCCTCAACTGGGCGCGAACCACTTACCCTTGGAGTAAAAGTCAATCGCTTAGACCACTCGGCCATCTATCAACATGCAATCAGTTATGTATTTTATACTATATATTAGAAATCCTCATTATATCCCAAAATATAGCAACAACATCAGAACTCTCAAAATTATTCTACCGTTTCGCGTTGCAAGGCTTTATAATTTTCTGGTTTTTAAATCGTCAAAAGATGCATATAATGGATATTTTAGAGCATGGTTATTGTTCAGTATTATTGTTCCCTCACAAATATCATAACTACAACGAACATTAGCGAATCTGATTTTTTTGTCAATTTACCAAAACGTGAAAAGGCCGCTTTAAAGCTTATTGTAGAATAAATGGCACTTTTTTGTAGCCCAAATATTGTGAAGGTTATGGGTCAGATATTTGCCCAAACTGTTTCTATGAGACACCCTTATTCGGACAGCCAAAACTTGACCCGTATTGACAGAACAACCAGTTCCATGTACTCAATGTGGGTCATGCATGTTTCATATGAGAAATTATATGAAAGGCAGTCCTCCCTAAAATTATAATTTATTGCCGGCCAGGAGGTTCTATAATCATGCAGCCTAAGTCGGCCCGCGCTGATAATTTCACTTTCAGGAACAGAAAATGATGATTAAAGACAAAAGTGATAATTTTGAACATTATAATAATATTATTATAATATTTAACTATGTAATATTAATTCAATATTCATAAATGTCACTGAAAAATATTTACACTTAATTCTTCTTAATGAACTTATGAGAGGTTCACTTTATGTATTCCAAACGCACATGGTTTTCTGGATCCTTTTGCGGAATGTACTTATATAGTGGTGACGTATTTCGCTTTGATGACGCGACAAAATACTTACAATATCAGATATTGCAACCAATTAAGAAGCATTTTACATTTTTGGAGTTTTTTTTTAATAATCCGTTAAATTCTAATATTAGCTTGAAACTTTTCTGAAAATAGCTTAGGGAATTCCATTTTTTTGCCATAATTTTATTACCAGAAACGAGTTCCTGCAATATTGAATCATTTCCGGATACGCCAAATTATTATAATAATGATGAAAATTATCATGATAATGCCAAATTTAATCTTTTCAGATAAGAACAGATAACATGTTTATGTTCTACTTTGTGATACAACATAAATTACAATCTTTGCTACACTAGCTAAATTATATTATGCTCAAACTGTATTTGATGAACATGGATTGTATTATTTTGCAAAGAGGCCTCTAACTTTGACAATGTTTGTCCATGTTTAGTACTTTTTTTCAAAATAAAGCTTATGTTGAGATTTTGAAAAGAGAATTTTAAGGTAATTATAGCCAATCCATGCGAAAGACTTCGAACCTCGGACAATTCTGATGAAACTTGCTGAGGTCTGGTATTATTCCCACAACTGTCGAACCTCGTGTCAGAAAAAAACATAATCTGTTAACAATTGTTTTGATTATAAATGAATAAGAAACTAGGAAAATGTAAAAATAAGAAAACAGATTGGTTTATAATTTTTTGATTTTGCTAGACTAAAAACTTTAAATCAAACAGATTATACCGCGCAGTAGAACTTGATATCTGTGCAGGTGACGTAAAAAAATCCAAGTGCGATTCTTCTTAGAATTAGTCCATTATTGCACCTTGTATCTTGAGGTAGGAAACAAAATAAAGTTTTGATTGGTTGAATTTAATTTTACTGGTTTCAAATCTTGCGATGATCGTTTTATGTTTTAACCTAAGTTTTAATAGAACGGGTTAACCGGTAATTTAAATTGCTATTTTATCGTATTTAGAATTGTTTAACATTGTGAAAGTCATAATAATAATAGTAAACTCTATAACAGGTATTTTCTTTTATTTGGTTAAAGAAGAACAAGGTCCAGTAAAATCTGTTTAGGTCTAGTACATTAAAAAGAAATCATCGGACCTCATATCCTGTAAGATTTTTTTGTTTTGTCTTTCGCATGAGTTGATTATAGCTTATAATATATTCATGCTGAGCCAAGGAATTAAGCAATATTAAGAAATATTTCGGCCCAAAGTAAGCCTTAGCAATTTAATTGAATGTGCATTTATTTCAAAATTAAGTTTGCTACACCTATAGTGATCTAGTAAACTCATTTTAATACAGAGATGCGGATATTTTTGAAAAACAGATTTCAAGATTTAGCGATTTATTTTCAAAACATCATAACTTAAAAAGAATTATATATCAAATCACCAGTCATGCAAAAGATATTTACAAACAATGAAACAATAGCCATCAAACAGTCAACATAATAAAGTTAGTACTACATGTCAGTATCTCTGTACAGTATTGAATTGAATTTTTACGCCAAAAATGTTATTTTAAAACATCCAAGAGTCAATAAATTATCAAAGTCGACATGTCATTAACGCTCGATTTGTAATTGTCGGCTCGGGCACTTCTTAAATGTACCCCGGGTACTCTTAAATATACTTAAATATACCATGGGTACGGAATAAATACTAAAAGTACCCGGCCTATTTAGGCTATACCCACGTTTTGGTCCTTAAAGCCGATGTTGTAAAACGCGCTATGGAAATTCGAATATGAAACAAAATTCTCTTAAGAGTACCCCAGCCGACAATGACAATCGAGAATTATTAACTTTTACAAGAAGTGTTCTATTTTAAAGTGTCACGTAAAATTCTCTTTAACAGCATTTTATCAAGTATTTGATTTACCGACGCCATATTTTGGTTCGGATGTTTTCGAAATATCCGTATTTATAGACCTTATAGAGCAAAATGACACGTTTAAAGTTGTATCTCGCGTAACTCAGAACGTTTTGCTGCTAGCAGCTAGAGAGACGAAATTGTTCACATGTGCACACATATTAATTATGTTTCCAATATTAAATGTATTTTATGACAAAATATATTACATTTCATTCGTGAAAGAATACTTAAAAATATACTGCAGGTGGAACGTTTCCTACCCGAGTAAAACTTTAGCTATATCTTGTGAACTATGAATGGGTTGTTTAATGTAAAATAATGCATATTTAATATTTCAATAGTCAAATAAATGTATGGAACACTCACTATGGATTGTAAATACTTTGTGCAAAATAAAGAGTAGGTCATTTATTGCACAAAAGACTTAGAGGCTTAGATGCGTCAAAATAGGGCACTCGATGATATATTGTTCAACACTAAAGACCGATTGACACCAAAATGTTTTCTTAGGCTAACGCATTTATTTAACACCTCAGTGCTTATACATCACGTGAAACAAGAAGGTGTATACAGTGGGGATGATACAAATGTACAGTGAAGAAGCGATGTATGCATTTTCCCCCTCAGAATTTGATGATTAATACTCAATATCAATGCTAAAGTGATACTACTTATGTAGTACAGTAAATTCTGTGTCTCAGTATATTATGAACAGCCGTCAGTATCAATGATAAAGTAACACATCTTTTGTTATGAATGAGTAAAATCTTTGTTAGTTTCTGAAAGTTACCTAACTTTCATAATTATTTTAATCCATGTCATTACACGTGTGTGCTTTGCATTTGTCTAAAAGCAACTGTGGGCTTAAAGTCCCAGTTCGCGGAATATATCGTTTTTTTCATATGAATCGTATAGCGAGAAATAAACTTTACATAAATTCATTGAAATATATATTTTATCGAGGTTGACATCGAAACCCTGGTCAAAATCGGTTTTGAGTCGATAAAATAATATATATATGATCATAAATACATGCAATAGGCGAAATTATTAGCATTATTAGCATATGGAAGATAAATACATAGATTTAGCAAAAACGTAGCGTTGCAACTCAGTTTCCGTCTGTAACAGATGTATTTGCATTTCGTCTTACCTTCTATCCGCGAAATTCACCGGTATCCGCAAAATTGTTTGTATAGGTTTGTTAACGTGTCGAATCATGAATATTAGTTAGGTCGTTTTCGTACTTTACCGTACTAAACCCCAAAATAAAAATCGCTATATTGTTTGGTTTCAACCGATTTCAACCGGATTTTCAGTGATATCCTTAATAAAAACACGTTTTCTTACGATTCTGCCCTTATATATACTTATGACATGGGACTTTAAGAGCTTATACATGTTGTTGTTGTTGTTGTTATGTAAATTCGTGATTTCAAACGATCTCGAGGTTTTCGTTTTTTAGATTTATTTTTTAACAAATATATTATTCCGTATTATATTGGTTGATTGTTAATATTGTCTAGTCAACCTGTCTAGTATTTTCACGACTACAATGTATGTGATAGTCAGATTTTTCGACAATATTCCGTAGAAGGATCATTATGCAATATTATAATTGACATATCGATTCTTTTTTACAATATCCGACATTTTTCTAAACGTTTTATGAATAAAACCGAAGCAAGTCTGTCACTGTTATTTAGAGATGCCTTATCGATGTTTGCTTTTAGACTTACTTTTTAGCAAATTTATAATGAGCTACATTAATTTTAGTTTTGTTGTTATAGACCATTATGTTTTTAGTTACGAATGCGTTCTGTCATAGGTAACGCAATATGAACATTTGGAAATCAATTATCTTAATTTAATTTTCAGATTGAAATTTCTTTGTAATGTTTAATAACAACAAGAAATAAAATGTCATGAATCCAAGGAAAATGATTATACAATATGGTACCCCTAAATTGCAAAATAAGAATCGATCATCGACCATAAGGACAACAAAACCTTTGGAATGCGTTTATGATTGTACCGGCAAGGTATGTCTTGAATTACGGTACAATCAGTCAATATATTCCTTTAATAAGACATATGTGTTTCGCATGTTCGCGTAATGGATAGCTTGCCTTAGCATTAAGCATGTTTTATTGAATCATTATATATTTTAAAAATGTCACCAAAATATACTTGATTATAAATAAAATTATTATTGAAATCTTGTTGCAGCCAAAGGGTTGTGGAATTTAACATGTTATATCCAAAAACACTACGGTAAAATCTAATAACATTTTGCGAATTAATATAAATAGAGAATATATGGTTGGTGACTTTTGATATCATGTGATATAAGACGAGTCTGATATGGCGTAGGAAAAGGCGAGGCTTGCCGAGCCTTTTCACACGCCATATCGGACGAGTCTTATATCACATGATATCAAAAGTCACCAACCATATATTCTATTTATTATGCCACATTTTAAAGTAAATAAGAAAATATTCACAAAACAAACAAAAACAAACAACCGCTAAATTCATTGATGTAGATACGGTAATAAATATGCAAATTAGTAGCAACCTGATTACATCCGCTAGCGTCTATGCATATATATTTACACATAAAAAATAGTTCGAAAGTAAGCAACAAACAATCAAATCTAAAAGCACATAATACAAAAATTGAAGCGAGAAATCGAAACTTAAAAGAACAATTTCTGCACTAAAAACACAATACCAATATTTTTTACAATAACACATTCGACATGTACTTCCAAGAGTACACACCAACCGCTATTATAAAAGCGAATGTGTAGAGTGAAAATTTTAAACAATAAATACAATGATCAAAAGGAACGGGATTTTAACGTAGTGCGCAATTTGGAAGTGATAAGAGTGATTTATTTTTCAACTTGTCCATCTCCGTAATATACGTTTAGTTGTGAGATGTTAACAGTTTTCCCCAAAAAACAGGCCTTCACGTGCGAAGTCAAAGTGGGTGGGGAACGCGACTACTTGTGTATTTCGAGTCGCTGGAACTTCATAGTGAAGCTGCTTTTGTGCAATATTCAGCGACGTTACCAGCTGTGTGTTAGACGAAACGAAAATGCTTTGGTTTTGCATCGTGTTTTGAGACTGTCAGGGTGACATGATGGATTAATTGCTGTTTGACTGCCAATAAATGAACATGTTTGTGTTTGGAGATTGCTGAGGTTAATATCATCACAATTGGGAAATCCCAACATAAGTTGACTGCCAGTTTGACCACTGATCTGCATAATATCAGTGGGAGAGCATGCTGAATCCCGCAGCTTCTGCACCATATGTTTCCTGGCCGAATGGTTGGTAAGTTTCATTGTTATGTATACATGCTTAAACACACAATCATGTTTCATTAGTTGTGCTATTTTTACACCCATTCTCATGCTGATGAACCAATGATCAGTGCCAGTTGTTCTACTGTCGCGAACTGTTTATTCAAAATTGTGGAAAAATGAGATGCGCACTGTTCGAAATTGTGATAAAATGAGACACGCACTGTACCAAAATTTGAAAAAAATGAGTCGCGCACTGTTCAAAATTGTGGGAAACATTAGTTGCCCACTGTTTATTCTGAGTCCCCCACTTTTCATAAATTAAATTTTGAAAAAAATGAGTCACTCGCTGTACAAACTTTGTAAAATGAGTTGCTCACTGTTCAAATTTTTGCAACACAATAAGTCATGCACTGTTCATTCAAAATTGTGGAAAAATGAGTTGCGCACTGTTCAAAATTGTGAAAAAATCATGTCACGTGCTGTACAAAATTTGGAACAATCATTTGTGCACTGTTCAAAAATGGAGGACAATTTTGTGGGGCACTGTTCATTCAAAATTACAAAAAAATAAGTCCCAAACTCTTCAAATTGTGAAAACACATGAGTTGTGCACTGTTCAAAATTTGTAAAAATGAGTCGCGCACTGTTCAAAATTTGGAAGAAATGAGTAAACCACTGTTAATTAAACATGGTGGAAAACTGAGTCGTGCACTGTACTCAATTTTAAAAAATGAGTTGCACACTGTTCAAAATTGTTAACAAATTGAGACACGCACTGTTCAGAAAAAAATCACTGTTGAAAATTGTGAAAAAATGAGTTGCGCTCTGTGCAACTTTTTTGAAAACATGTGTCGAAAACTGTTCAAAATTGTGTCGCCCACAGATCAACATTGTGAAAAAATGAGTTGCAAACTTTTTTTAAATTGTTTAAATTTTAGTCGCGAACTTTTTTAAATTGTGAAAATTTGAGTCGCAAATTTCTCAAATTAGGAAAACAAACACCTATTCCCTTAATAAGCAAAAAAAGCTTAATATTTTAAGTTAAAAGAAATTCTAAATTATTTTTATATAAAGTGGAGTTTATACATTTTCATTTTGTATTAATAATATTGTGTTTATTAAAGTTGTAATTTGTTCAAGTTGTGCTAAAACATGTTATTAAAACACTCTTATTTTGAAATGTTATCTCCTGTTGGATTTGTTTTATTTTATTATAATATGAAATGTTTTTCTTTTAATGGCAGAAAGTTGCGACCACACATTCCATGGGTGATGATATCTACCAAAATTCTTGGCGGCACAGTTCTACCCTCGTCAGTTGCACTTGTCCGAGTCTTTCTCAGCCTCTCAACCAACTCGAGATATCCCCCCCCCAACTGCATCCTGGCACAGCTTCACATCAACCCATCTAATTAATTTGTCGGAAAGGTAATACTTTTTGTCGACAAATTTATTTTCGAGAGTATTTATGTTATTGTTTTATTTGAACATGTTATAAATCTATATGTCACTATATTTATAAAGTTTAAATTTTAATACAAATTATATATCTGGATTTTTATTTTTAACCCTTTGCATGCTGGGAAATTTGTCGTCTGCTAAAATGTCGTCTGCTGAATTTGTAAAATAAGCATTTTCTTCATTTTTTTCAAAGATTACTATCAGAATAGCAAACAGTTTGGATCCAGATGAGACGCCACGTTTTGTGGCGTCTGATCTGGATCCAAACTGTTTGCAAAGGCCTTCAAAATTCGGTTCCAGCACTAAAAGGGTTAAAGCAGTTATGCATTGAATGTTTGATAATCTTTTTTTTTCTAAAGTATTTTTTATTTTATTTTCAGGTTGACTACACAAATTTCCTGTTAAATTGTGGAGATAGAATCATTTTTTTGTGAAAGTTTGATTTCAGACACTTAAAAATTGAAATTGTCATGTATTATTAGGCATGGCAGGCATTAGCAACGCATCTCAATCAAGTATTAATTATTTTTACTTTGTCAATGTTAATTCATTGTGTATGCTTTTCACCTGTTTGCCTTGCTTTTTATAAGAATGACACAAAAAAGGAAAGCATTTGTAAAGTATTAGTTAATTTTTTTTATATAATCTTAGACGAGATGTTTAGTGAATATTTGTCATAAAATCTTCTTTAACTTGATCAAATCTGTCATATTTTATTTAAAACGTGTTAAGTATATTTGTGTTACGTTTTAAATGTTTATCACTACTGTTTTAATTTTGTTCATCTGCATCCAATAAATGATAGCGGTGCACATTTGTATTTGTTTAATTTTTTCCATTGATTAATGCTCATTTAATTTATATTTCCCTATAGATATATACTTACTAAAGTGTTAGATTTGTTTAAAAAAAAACAACTTCTTGTTTATTAATGTTCTAACTTCTGAATAAAATATGAATCGCTGTTTGTTTCCATTTTAATCAAAGAAGCGACATACCACGCCTACAAAAAAGTAGTTCTCAGAATGGGCGGGGCTAAAACATGGAACGTTAAAAAATTCATTGAGTAAACCAAATATGGGCGGAGTTTTAAAACGGATATTGATGGGCGGAGCTTAAAACTGTTATCGGATGGGTATCCGATAATACTTTAAAATATCATGTCAGCGTCTCCAACGTAAATGCGCTGTCGTGGCATAATAAATATCAATGTCCTACAACCAAATATAATATGTTTTTACTGTCTAAATATTGTGTATGATGGGTTGAATGGCTGTCCGGCCAGCGCAGTGGTTGGTACACTCGCTTCTCACCTATGCGACCCGTGTTCCATTGCAGCATGTGAGTTGGGTTGGTAGTAACCATACCGGACAGATGGGGTTTTCTCCGGTTACTCCGGCTTCCTCCAAGATCACAAGAACACATCAAAATTGAAAAATATTTCAGTAATAACGAAATTGCTGGACATTGCAGCTATAATTCAAAATTCGTCTAAACGTTTGTGAGTCTAGTTAGTTAACTAGGTAGGAGTGCTTTGGCACATTCTGGGTCCAAACATAATGCAGCCTCTGGCTCGAAAGGACCTTATAAACTTCGAAAAACACACACACGATGGGTTGAATACCTTAATTGAATTCTCGTTTAATCTATTCTCCGCACGTTAATTGGTATTTTGACACTACATTTTGTTTTTTAAAGCGAGTGTTGTCTCGGTCTCTTACATTTAGGAATACATGTACATAAAATGTAAAAAAATGCAAGTTTTATTTATGTTGTATTAGTTTATATTGAAATAAAATAATAACAAAGCTAAATCCAGAAAATATGCTATAATTAATTTGATACTATCAGTTTGCTTATATATTTGAAAACAAACAACATCAGCTGTAATTAACGGCTTTATCTAGTATTCTTTACATTAGAAAGATACAAGGCTTCAAAGAATATTTACAGGCAGACGTGATACCCTGGGAATTCTATTTCTAGTCGTCTTAAGCTTGTGGCTAATGTATGATAAATAAAAACAAGCATGATTTGGAAAGAACAAAATAAAGCATTGTGGGCGATAATTGAACTTGTACGGTGTTCCAAGTCTCTGTAGTCGCTCATTCAGTATGATACATTTATTATTAAAGTTATCAACGGCTACCAGTTTCCCGTCCGGAAGGAAGTCCAGTCCAGTAAGGTAAGGCTCCTTCTCATCATCTCCAGTCTTGTGTAGATCCAAGGGTACGAGCATCTCCAGGGTGAGAGGCTTTGGTTGGGATGATAAGCTGATGGGACTGGTATCCACTGAAATAATAGTAACAAACAATAAATCAAATAATAGTAATAATACTAATAATTTGTATAATATTAATAAAATTACACATTATTTTATTAAAATGAGACCATTTAACGGAACTTGTTCACATAGATTTGTATTTGTAAAGTGTCATGAAAAAACTACACATGAAACTATAATATTTTAATGATGTTACATAATTATTATGTCAAGATATAATATTATTAAACTTATTGCGTTTGGGATTCGTTTATGTGCGATTTCATCATCATCATCTTCTTCTGCTTCATCATCATCATCATCATCATCATCATTATCACCACCACCACTACCACCACCATCATCTACATATACATCATCATCATCATCATCACCATCATCATCATCACCATCATCATCACCGCCACCGCCATCACCATCATCATCATCATCACCATCATCGTCATTATCATCATCATCATCATTATCATCAACATCATCACCACCACCACCACCACAATATATTTATTAATTTATTAATTTATTTATATATGATATCGTTTATTCTATTTTTCACTTTAGTGTACATACTTACAGTACCAATTACAAAATAATACATTCCAATTAACTCTCATATCCGTATCAATACTGCACGATATTAATTATCTTTATTTAGAAATGGCTACAGATTAATACGATATATTCATGCGTTGCATGTTGTCAAATCTATAATACACGTATTTTTACAAACAGAGATAACGCTTTGATACTTGGCAGTATTGTTTTGTTTTAATCACTTTCGATATCAAACTATAATGTACTATATGTATTTTATCGGTCTTTGACTCGATCACGGTCTACGGAAAAAAGGTGCGTGGGAAAAAAGTAGTCCCGATTCGGCACGTGCCGTGGTTTATAGCAGAAATTTAATCAACGGGACTTTAATCAACCGAATTCGCTATAAAAGTTGGATAAAATAGATTAAGCGATTATTGGTTTAGTAACCTATAGCCTCCCAAGTTTTTATGATACTTTAGGCTTACATAAATTGTTATGCGATTTCAAACCCTAGTTTCAGCTAGATTGCGTTATTGGATGCGGCAAGTTACGATACGTTTACACATGTTCCATTTTGATACTATGGAACGTATTAACATTGGATATCTCTCCGACACGATAATCTAGACTGTAATCGTCAAATGAAGACTTATATAATACGATTGAGGTCGCGATATCCGTGACTAATCTCAATATGATACGATCATACTGGTTCAGCTCGATTTATTATACCTCACTTTTATTCACAATGCTAAACTCCCATAGGCAATCGTGACATAGAAATACTTTCAGACCCAGCGGGAAAAAATTACTGTCCAAAAATTCTTTCGCCCGCTACCTTAGCAATCACGTGCCACCAGTGGAAAAAAATTTACTGTCCAAAAAATACTGACGCCCGCTGCCTTATTTATAGCAATCACGTGCGGAATGGTAAAAATTATACTGCCCCATTCGCGCATGCGCAGTTTTGCATTTCCGTTGTATTTGGATAAATAAATCGATTTCTAGGTCGGTGCCGACTAAAGCGAAGTTCATTTTGCTCGGCCCGAAAATCTGAACCACTCAACATATTAATGGTTGTTCATTGCTGACATTAAATACAATTATTGAATATTAAAATTGTTCCTGGTTCATATAAATTGTTCATGTTTGAATAGTTTGTTCGGTTAATAAAATAAATATTAGATGTCTGACAGGGTGACAGTAAATTTGTCAACTTTCGGAAAAATCAAGTGACAAATTTACTGTCAACCTGTCAGACATGTAATATTTATATAATGTCCACGATGAGAACCGCAATTTGATTCGAGAGAACCGCGATTTCATTGGTGAGAACCGCGATTTCAGTCGTGAGAACATAACATGCAACGTTGTGCCCGTGTTAATTACCGTAGTTACTCTTTCGTGACTCTAAATGTTGTCATTATTAATGACTCTAAATTGTCGGAGAGTTTATTGTACTACGCTATTTTACCAGAATTCGGCCCTGTTGTGCTCATTTGATGACACTTCTATCATGCGTTTTTACAACCTGATTTAGCCCCAGTCCAATTCAGATGCCGGATCAACACGGTTCATATCCGTCCCGATCCGGCATGTAAACTTGTAGTCGCCGTGTAGCTACGTGTCGATCCTTGTTGATCCTCGAACGTTCGGAATTGTCCTTGGGGGAGTCTTGAGGATAACACGGCAGTTATAAGAAGTTCAAAACTGCCGTGTTGATCTGTGAAAAACCGGGAAGATGACGCCTGTACAGTTTGATTTTATCACAACCATCACGGATCAGCACGGAGCCACTAAGAAAGAGGGAGATGCAAACACGGACGTATATGATTGCTAAAGCGAAGCTACGACAAAGAAATAGAAAGGTCGCGAACAAAATGTTTCTTCACAGGTGAAAATAATGCAATGGAGAACCATCCGACTCATTCAATGACTCGGCAGAAGACTCGCCAGACCTAGGTCAATACGCACGGCTGATGGACAAACTGAAGAAATAAGACACCAATGTTTTCTTTAATTCCCTGCGAACTGACTACCAGATATACCAAGAGATTCTGACACGCATTGAACACATAATACTGCCGAAGATTTCGAACTACATGACGCCTCTGACAGCCGGCATTAAGTTGGCTATTGCATTACGTTACCTAGCATCAGGGGGACATCGACAACTCTCCCATGTATTGATTTCAGATGAGTGGAAGAACATTGCCCAGCAGTTTGGCGACCATTAACAGTTGCACAACTGTGTTGATGCCTGGGATGGTAAGCACATCCGTGTACTACAACTACAAAGGTATCCATTCCATAATCTGCCGAGCCGCTCTTCTTGTCTAACAGCTACCCGAACAGTAACGCTCTCATACCATGTCTGATCTGTCAATATTGCCTAATAATTTAATATCAGAGAAACCAATTGTGTTGTTTTATATACATTTTCTATTTTCTAAATGTTTGATGTAAAATAGTTCAGAAGCGACGGATTAGTTGTCATGTTGTTGTATTTATATTTAGATAGTGTCAACATAACAGCGGTTTATTGCAGCAGCTACGGTAGGCGTTCTCTAGTTTACACTGACATACACATCAACTGCAATACCTAGAGGATATTTGTTGGATTCGGTGGATTATCGATTTTAATTCACGAGTGATCATAGAAAATAATATTTTCACGAGTGGCGCAGCTATGATGAAAATATATATTTTCTATGATCACGAGTGAATTAAAATCGATATTCCACCGAATCCAACAAATTTTCTTTTTTATTTAATGCTTTTTTTCACAGTTTATATACATTGTTAAAGAGTTAAAATTAAGAATCTCGCTGGGATAATGACGTCATTTCGTAAAAAAATTACAGTAAACAGTGAAAATTATCGATAATTTTCACTGATAATTTTCATTGTTTGAAACAGTGAAATTATCAGTTTTAATCCACTGATATTTCTCTATAAACCACCGGAAAGCATAAATTAAAAACAACTAACAAACTAGAACAATACCTGTCTTGTCGCCATCAGAATTCAATTTTACAAAATTCTTTCCCATCTCAAGCAATGAAGTCAGCTTTTTTAGAAACGACACTTTCACCGTTGATGAAATTTTAATATGATTTTGTTCATTGATATATGATTCCATTTTGTGAAGTTTATCTTTAATCATTTTCGAATAAATGTACTGTTGGGTGGGTGTTCCGCGTTCTAAAATAGCCAAACACATTAGCACTTCTTTATTTATTTCTTCTTTTACTTTGGAAGAAGTGTCACGCTTTTTCCGATGAGCTTGATTTCTGCAGTTTTGAAGTCTTTAGCCTCACTTAATAACACTTGCTTTGCCTGGTCGAATAGTTGTATTATAGAATCTCTCATTTTATCGACTTGTGAAGATATCATAGCAATGGACTCATTCAAACCTGTCTCTGAATGCTTACACTCCGCTATAATAGTGGATTCCAATTTAAGCAGTGCCTGTTTTAAAGCATGAAGCTCTGACCATTTGTCAGCAGTTGCATCGGCTAACTTTTCTACCCTATCGCATTTCTTGTGTTTGGCCCTGCATTCAATACAGCAAAACTTGGAATGGTCTTTACAATAAAACTCTTTTTTCATTTTTTTCTTCCCATGCTTCGGACACATATCCATTCTTTCCATGTCCATCACCACTCGTACTGATTTTATGCCCTTAATTATTGCAATGTCATGCTTTCCTGGTTTATAGACAGTGTGTGGATTTTTGCACGTGTCACACAGGAACTCATCGCAGTCATTACAATAAACCGTAGCAGTTTTTGATACGTTGGTTTTCATACATGGCTCACATGATTGTGTCACAGCACAATCTCCAATAAAGTCCCCTGCATTGTCTCTGTTTGACTCCTGAAGTCTTCTAGAAGCCATTCTGAAGTTGTGTTTAAACTGGTTTCTACTTTCGATTTGAAAATCAATGTTTGTACGTTTAATATATACGTTCAATATCTTTTAGATTAAACAAAATGAAATTATCGACAAATATATCTATGCCGAATTATATATACGAACACCAACTTATATCCAAATAGAACACTAAAACACATTTACTGTCCTAGTTCCGTCTACGCCCAATCGCAAACTAAATATCTGTTTCGTTTACAGTCGTTAAGGAAATATGAAGCTTCGTCGATAACCTCTGGCATTCTATCGGGGATTCGGTTATACCATATCTTTTGGATTGTCAAAAGTGTCAGCACACCGTGTTCTCGATCGTTATATATCGACTTTCATTTACTTATTTGGGTTAAGTATTGATCGTTAAATTTTGTGAGATAAATCAAGCTATCAGTTATGATATTCAGGTTGCAGTACTGCCAAATACAAAGCACGTAAACGGGATAAGGATATCCACCGCATTATCATACTCGTTTAATGTAACTGAGCCTAATCAGATATCGTCTAGATCCTGACGATCCTGACGATGACGAGGACGGTCCGGATCTTGGATAACATGATGTTTGTGTGTAATTTCCTATAAGATTGGGGAACTGAACTTTAACAAATGTAGCAATGGAAGCTCTAAGACTTCTAAAATTGAGATAATAAAATTTCACAAATGTAAGAATGAACAGGATAACATTAATTGATTTACATGTATATAAATCTATACATATGTCATTGTAGGAATTGGTATAGAAACAGCTATTGAAAGGAACTGACCATAACAAAACCTTAATTTTTTTTGTTTGTTAAGTAAAATGCAAATGCACATGAATCGCTGTCATCTTATGCACTATGTACGTACGTATTGTAATGTCAAAACCTATCCGATCATTACGATTACGAAAAAGGTATATTCTTTGCTTAAGATCTATTTCCTTGCGGAAATCGCAGTTCCTTGTTCAAATGAGGCCAGCTTCAGAAAATGTGAGATTATAAACAATGAAACTTGTGCTCAAACACTTGCCACTTGCCTCTTGTTCTTTCTTAACATGTCGGAAACAATATGTTTTATTAATGATGGATCAATCTCCAACGTGTTGATAAGAAAATCAACGTTCAGGCGATTACCATAATAAGATTTATATTGTCAGGTACCATAAGGGCACTAAATAACCATATTGAACCATTCAAGTTATGGACGGCATTGATGAACATTTGCATGAGTTATGCAATTTTATATTTATCTCCACATTATACTTATAATGATGTTATTGCATACCATTGGATTGATTGTCATGTCGTATTTGTAACACAGGCGTATACATGTCATTTAAAAATAAAAACACGACACGAAATTTTTATTGTGCAATAATAAAATAAACTAATTCTACACAAGCATAGAGTGATCAGATTGCAAACGTGACATGAGGCTTTCTTGTATAGGACATGGATGACGGCAATTGTGTTTTATTCTTCATTCATTATCATGATAATAGGCAGAGTCGTATGTTTAGAAGGTATTTTTGAATTCCGATTTGATATACACCTGACCGGAGGTTTTTCAAGAGAAAATTATCATAGAAAAATTATCTCGTCGCTAACACTATATTTAACCCTTTCTTAACGCAAGATGTTTAATGCCCGTGTATTAAGCCGAGATTAATTAATGATGGTATAACCTGCGTTTACTTAGTGATATAAGACTTTTATCAAGCTGGGATTGTGTATTCGAACCATAGCGATTTCGAGCAAAGGACGAATACCAAGATGAGTATTGGGTATTTCTATGCTAGATTCGCTTCACGGCATTCAATCAGATACACGGCATAACCGTTGATCGTTTGATAAGAAGGAATAGGCGACAGTGAAGTTTTCTGGATTGATCACAGATAGTGTTACATAGTGTCAAGAAATAGATAAAGGGACACACACCGTGTTATGCTGAATACTAGATCCCGTAAGAGTTATCTCCACTGTTAATCTTGTAGTTATATGATTATGCTTCATAGTTTGTTGTACACTTTTAGCTTAGGTATGTATGTATGTATGTATGTATGTATATTTATAATACCGGCTTTACTACAACAGGTAGAATACCATAATAATGATATTATTTAAAAAAATAAAATTCATGCTGCTTTCAATTATCCAAAGCCACTAACATTCTCGTACCCCTGTCATACATTTCTTTGATCCTGCTTCTACTCCTTCGTTCATATCAAAATTTAATGTGTAAACGTAAAATAGTGTGTTCTAGTTTTATAGCTATTTCTTGACCAGTGACGAAAACAAGATGGCATTTGTATTTCAATTTGTACCGCATGTGACGTACCATAACTGATTAGATGTTGTTTTATATTTTATCATGCAGTTTCGATGCATGTATTTTTTTAATTATCAAAATTGGTGAAGTTGAATTAAACTCATTACACTTGTATTGTTGGAATTATGTTATTCATTTTCACTGAGAGGGCGGTTTTGCGTGTGTAAATATGCTTGAAAGCAAAGTAAAACCCATATATAAGATATACATTGTAGTTGATGAGTCGAGTTGATTGAAGGATGGAATTGATTTTCTCATATTGGAGACCTATATTTAAATTAAAATAAAATCGACACTAGTGCCTGTCACTGTCAACGTCGTATGTCTTTATAAGCTCATTAACCGTCATTGGTTTCATCTGCGACGTAAACTAATTTTTTTCTAAAAAAACTGACTACTGACACTATGCATGAAATGTTAAGGCAGATTTTTTTTTCTGGTTTCATCTAACCAATTTATATTTCCTCAGCAAATATTTCCGGTAACTGTCTTGAAAAAGATTTTTTTTTAATATTAACACTTTATACAGTCGGCAAAGTAGCACAAATTAATGTAAGAGCAGTTCAGCGTGCTACAAAAAACGACTTCATTCGTCAATCTATGTATATATGTGCTTGAATTCTCACAAATCAAGTCTTGCTGTGGAAATAATGCACTTATTGTACTTTAAATGTACCGTGATTCATTCAATGTTCCTAAAGGCAAACTCGGAGTTGCGATTTTGAGTATTTGGATTGAAAGAAAAAGAGTGAAGTTTAGCTATTGTGTGCAATAATGTACATACTTCAGCTGTAAAAATGTACAGACATGAAGTACAGATACTCCACCAAGTATAAAACACGAGCACCAATTCACATGACAAAGGAAATTACTTTAAGTCTTACAAAAGGTGCCCAAAAGAGACAGAGACAGAAAAAAATAAATCATAAATAAGTATGATATTTGCCAGGAGAAGTCCCGTTTTTGGCAACAGAGCGTTACAATTTCATGATTGAAACCAGTCCTGATTAAAACATCAGTATTCATAACAGCCCACAAACCATCGAAAAACACGCGTAAAAAACGAAAAAAAAAACTACATCGATATTTTTCGTTCGAGGGATCAATGGCAATGACAGGAGTATTAATCACTTTCCTTAAATTAAAAACTAGCTGTGAGGACCAAGAGTCAGCATTCCTACCAAATTAACTTCCAGAAAATTAGTTGTTAATGGAAGATCTTCAATTTTGGTGTGTCATTGTGTTGTGGGGCGAAGCCGAAGTACCCTGAGGAAACCCCACCTATCCGCTATAGTTGCCACCAACCAAACTCACATGATGTTAGGCTGTAAAGGAAATGGCGATAGTGGAGATTTCCGGGTTGGTCATTGATAGATTTGATACCATAACAATCATTTTATGAAAAAAGTAGGGTAGTTTTGCTTTCAACTATTCAAAGCTGCCAACATTATTTTGCCCGTGCCATTCATTCATTTTAGCCTGCTTATACTACTTTGTTTATGTCAAAATAAATGTTCACTGTAAATTGTGTGTTCTTGTTTAATTGCTTTTGCCTGACAAAATCAAGATGACGCGCTGTTGTTGCAGTTGTTTACAGACTAGTCGCTGATTATTCGCTGACATTTCGTCCAATAAAATGGGTCAATGCCAGGTCACAGTCTGATTGCTTCTTCGCCGACTGCATTACGACCACAGAAAATGTTCTCAATTCCCTATAATAATACATTTATTTTATGCAATTCAACATGCAGGACTTTCTTCATCCAAACTGAAACCCAGTGACCGACCTACACGAACTTGTTCAACATGATCGATTACCACCATATGTCGAGGGACGTAAGATGATTGTTAGTTAACCATAGATTATGCATTCCCAGGCTTTTTGCTCTGATAACAATGCTTTGGTTTGTATTTTGAAGGACATAATATGAGCATCTATTTAATTTTGTACTGCGTGTACTGTTCCATGACTTGAAACATTTTTTTTTTACGTTATACTTCGCGCGTTTAAAAAGGCTTGAAATCAAGGTGAAAAAACATACGAGATAAAAGTTGTAGTTAATGGATCGAGGTCACGGATGTTCTTATACTGAAGGTTGTAAGGGGCCGCCTGTGGTGCAGGTGTGATTGGACATATTTCATGCATAAACACTTCAGTGCGTTGTTTGGCATTCTGTGTAGCAATTATTGTATCATCTACAGCCGCGTTTTAGGAAAATACGTAAATAAAACAGGACTTAAACTAAATACCAAGTAATGATGCTTTATTGAGATAATCCATTCGATGTAATAGTTAATATATGCGTTCACTTAACAAAATGACACTTAAAGCTTTACAATATTTTCGGTTGAGCCACATTTCGGTTACTAAATATATTTCTGTCACCAGTAAACTTCTACCAGCAAACTAGGATAGTTCTCAGATACAGTCTTTTTCCATCACCATAAGAAATCTTATTGTGGCTACAATTAATATGATGCAAACATTCCTATGATTAAGTATTGCAGCGAATAAACTGGTTAAATATAAATGTTTGCACACGTGCTATAACAAAAACATGGACACTAGTTTTTATCTTTACAAAGTTTTTTTCACGAATTTGTCAGGCAAAATAAACAATATAACATTTCCAGAAATTAAAAGCAAGGACAAATGACAAAACTAAATAAGTTAAAAATACATCTTTATTGTTATTACTATAATATACGCATCATGGCATTGGAAATAGGATATTCATGCTATTCATTGACTATGTAGTTAAAGGTGAAATCATCAATGTCGTATGAAAACGCATAAATAAAATAATATCTTTATAGACATACACGGTTATCGCGTACATGTGATTTTCCCAATTTCAGGTAATCGACCTATCATAAGTTCGTTAATGTCCGGGTAATTGCGACGAAGTCGTACACACTCGTACCTTTCTGTTCGCAATATCAATACTTTCCTTGACATTTACAAGATGAATAGTATTTATCAACGCCGTAACAAGTAATTAAATATTTAAAATGAGCTACATGCAATTCAAATTGTTGAAAACCTATGAAAAAATCTTACGTATTTGCATATAGCTATAAGAATTCGGCAGCATTAATGCAAGATAGGAGTTCTTAAACACGATATTAAAGCCTTTGTGGCAGAGGGTTCGATGTTAACACAAGTGGTCCCGGATCGGAATCCCGCAGCAGGCATTTTTTTTTAATTGTATCATTGATTCAAGAACATTATATTATTATAAGATTTGTAAACAAATGTTCTAAACATGGAATATGGTGGGTTGAATACCTTACACGAATTCTCTGTTTTATCATTCTCCGCATGTTGATATGGGGATGTCTGATTAGAGCGTTAAATATCATAAGGTTTTAAATTACAGCGTGCGTTTTCTCGGCCGCAGCAATTCTGAATACATAAAATTGTTAAAAAGTTTGGTTTATTTCAAAATATCATTATAACAAAGCTAAGACTAAAAACTGAAAACTGAAATTAACGGCTTTATATACTATCCTTTTCATTAGGATGGGATAGGACGATTCAATGCTTCTAAAAGGCAGATGTTAAATGCTGGGAATTCTAGTTCTATTCAACTTCTGTTGATAATTATAGAACTTGTGGCTTATTTAGGCTGAACAAAAACAAGCATTATTTTAAATGAACGAACATTTTCTTTCATGGCATTAACAAAACATTCTCATCGTTTGGGTCATTTAAATAGAGATTTGAATATTGAACAAAGAATTATTGTAAAGTTGTTAATGCTAGTTGTTATGTTTTAATTATTCAATAAGCATATTAAAAATGCAGACATATCTTGATTATAAAAAACTTCATCGAATTAACGCAAATTTCGATTTTTTAGTCAACCGTTCATATGTTGAATGATATTTTTTTATGTTAACATTCAGCTAAATCAACTGTTTTTGTATACATTTAGAGTTCTCTTTTAAGCAAAGTCTAAGAATGAACTATGATTGTTAAGTATAATTGCTAGTGTTGAAACGATAATGATTCATGCTTTATCACATGTTATTTCATAAAATTAATTAAAAAATGACAAAAACTGTAATTTACGAAAACAAATCACTTGTTCAAGATAGATAATTTGAAAACCCTTACATATATATCATATTTCACCATAAAATGATAAATTTACAATTGCAATAAATGGAAAAACGATGATTATTCTTTCGTAGAACATAAATTCCAAAAATGTGTGATGAAAATTCAGAAAAAGGCATGTTTCCCCCAAAAAACACATTTCCCATCAAAATACAGCTTAGGACTTTTTTCTAAGCTTCTCCTTTCATTTTAGGACAGAAAACTGTAAATACCAATTGTGCCTATTTACCAAATGACCACTTGTCACTATATACTGTATTTTTGTCTAGAAAATCATGAATAGTTTCCAAAATTTTGCTAAATATGTCGTCTGTACAAACAAAGGCAACCTCGTATTATGTTCTGTCTAATGACAGCTTTGATTGATGTTCTTCGAGAAGCTGTTTTTCCGAAGCTGCCCATGCTTCTTACTGCACTGATGATCGACTCTCTTTAGTAAGTTGAACTTTGCTAATAGCTACTGACTTACTAATAATGTCTACCGCTTTGCTAAGCATTGTGTCATGTTTGCTCATCACAATAAGCTTGCCATTAACAGTTTCCCAAACTGCAATAATTTTTTCATGCTTCAACTTCTTTACAATGTATTCTTTCACAGGCCTGCTCATAAATATTGCCATTGTCGCATGTGGGATTTGGAATTCATTTCGGACGAATGTATCTTTTAGTTTGTACATCTCAATCTGGATTGTGTTTACCACGGAATACACACCTTCAATTTCTATTTCATTATTTGTTGGATGAATGTTAATTTTAACTTCAGGAAACTTATCTTGCATTTGACTAGGGAATTTATCTGCCAACAACATTTTAGTTTCGATAGACTTCAACATGGTCACTTCTACTTTTACCCATGTCTTTTCCTTCTGTGAAGCCTCTTGTATGTCTTTTACAATTTGTCCAACTTTGGTCTTCAGTCCCAAAACGTTTCTTTTAATTCCCACAATATATATTTTGTTTTCATGCCTTTGTATTATAATAGCTACGGGTTCAGGATTATCAATAGTATTATCAATAGAAATTTTGCTTAATTCTTCAGTTACCTTTTTCAAATTATCTGAGACAACAAAAAAACTTTCGACGTCAAGAGTGTTCATAAAGTCTTGGAAGCTTGCTTTTGCATTGTCATTCCAGTCCTTGGCCAGTTTAACACAGTATTTTACATCCTCAGACAATGTACAATGTAGTACAACATCTTCACTGTCATATGCTGCAGGCCAGGTTATTGTGGCATGGCACATATATAACTGCTTTTCAACTGCTACTTTGTTGGCACTGGAACGCTGCAGAAATTTTATCTTCTGAATATTTTCCTTCACAATTAAAGGGTTTGGTTTTTTGAATCGCCGTTCGACAGTGTCCCCTTCTGCCCTTCCAATGCATGGGAAGTATCGCCTTACTTCAAGCTGTCTTCCATCAAGCTTTTGGTCTTTTGACAAAACTTTATCTACAACTAAAAAGTGGAGTATCTTTACATATTTTATTACCATTCAACCTTAATTGTAAGTTTAGTTCAATCTCAATCACGAGAATGGCATTAACAAAATGCAATTTATAAAAAATATGCGCTTAGGCTTTCAAAACCATTTTTTATGATCCTCTATTCAACAATGACAAGGTCTTACTTGACCTTTAATAGGGCCCTTAACCTAAGACCTACGGAATGAATGCCTGGAGAACTCCCATCATTTTGTTATTGAAACCTGGTGATTTGAAATAAATTTCACACTGTATACTTGGCCAGGTAAAGCTCCATACGATGTGTTGAACTTTAATGTTTAATTATTACCTTAACTTTGATCTAATTCGGGCATGTAACATGAATAAGGAGTGTTACTTCCTCCTAGTACTTCCAAAATCCATTCACGTCCAAGATTTTCTACTTATGATAAATCTATTCCTATAAATGTCATCAGAACTTTGAGCTTGATTGCGAAACTAAGACCCTGTGTCTTGGGCACAACATTTTATCAGCCAATGTGTGACCTTTCTGCACATGGTTATTTTAAAGATGCTGAATCTATAATAATAATAATAACCTTGTTTTACAAATATTTGAAAGTTATACATTAAAAATGACAATTGATAAATGAGTTTAAGTCATCTCAAAACTTATGAGTATTTTATTTCCTATTTCTCTGGCCTGTAAAAACGTCTATTTGTTTACATTTTGCTGGTTAACCGATTGATATCAATGAATGTAGGGGTCTTCTGAGAGTTCTGTGTCTGCGCAATTACCTCTTCGAAAATATTTCCAGAGATAATCGTCAAAGCTTGCATTTAGAATGTAAATAAAGAAAGCCAGAAATGCATGCACCTTTTTTCTATTAAAAGTATTTTTGCTTAAAGGCTCTATAAAGGTGAGAAATTAAATTATTATGCATATAAACTGGTCTAATTTTTACCGAATTTCAGATTCCTGTGCATAAAAAATGCTCATAACACAGCTTAAGTGCAACGTTGTCAAGACTTATGGAAGATATACCCGTTTCATAATTGGTAGAAATGTTTACAACTTTGCAACTAACGTGATGTGTAGCCTCAAAGCGTTTACGTATGCTAAAAATAGCCGAAAGAAAATTAAATTTTAATTCTGTTTGAAACAATTTTAAACCAGCAGAAAATTACTTATTAGATCACTACAAACGTTTAAACCATTTAGAAGAGACCAACTTTGTGAGTGATACCGGAAAACGTAGAAAATCAACGATATATTTTTGGTGACCTGAGTGACTTTCACTTTCACTTTCCGAGTAAACAGCGATGTAAATAAACTGATTGTTTGTAAACACAATTGACTTGGAGGACACTATATTTTGAGCTAAAAACAAGTTGCATTGCTTATTTTTGTATGGTTATGTCCAATTGCATATACATATTGTTTTTGATAACCTTTATAAATAAAATATGAAAAACAATAATTTAAAATCGGTAAATAATTACGGGTCGTGACCTTTATAGAGCCTTTAAAAAGTCTCTATATTTTTTTAAAGGAGAGATATCAACAAATTTCCAAAAAGATACAGATCCAGCATCTTTAAAATCCCTTCATTTTGGACCCTCGTTTTAATCGGACCGGCCGGACCGGGTTATAAGTTCTGTGCTCATTTATTGTCATTTGCAAATACATGCATATTAGCCCTCGATAACTGGATACATACCGCCTTTCTAGTATGTATGTATATATATATATATATATATATATATATATATATATATATATATATATATATATATATATATATATATATATATATATATATCCCATAATCCAATATAATTACAATCTAAATAAAAAAAATCTGACCACAGTTGATGATAAGTGAAGAATTTCATAAACACAAACATAGGCAATTTTTCACAAGTGTAAACTGCACAGTAAATTATGGGACGAGGAGGTTTCTAATTGAGCATGTGCAAATCAGGGGACGCAATGTGCTAGCATCGGGCACAGTTTAGAGAATTATAACAGCCAATGGACAAGTGAATTTAAATATAGATTGAGTGAAAAATGTACACATTACTTTCCGAATACCGGGCAAAAAGACAGTTACATTTTACATCACATTTTAACAGACATTATTTAATGTATTGTCTACAAATACTAAAGAAATGAAAAATTCCTAGATAAACTTGTCAATGATTCAAAAGATCAATAGCACATTAATAGAAACGGCATTAGAATGTGAAACAGTGATAAACACATGCTATTTTTCAAATCCTTATTTACATAAAATAATAGATTATCACACTTAAAATGTCATATGTATAAGTATGGGTTAGCCAGTAATCGATTATAATTTGGGCAGTAATTCTATCAGCTCAATGGGCGCCACTATATATTACTAAAAAATACTTGAAACAGCAATGGAAGGTTGTAGAAAAAATCTGGAGCCATGACCCTCCAGCGTTATATTGAATTCTGCATTATTACTCAGTGCGTTATATTGTTTTGCCTTAAATTCCTTGAAATTACAGTAGGAATTATTCACTAGTTCAAACTATTTTTTTATCAAATCACCTTCAGCCTTCGCATCTGATATTTTGAACAACTATGAACGATAATCATTCTATAAAACTCGTGTGAAGTTTCTCACAATTTGTCAACAGATTGTGAGATATCTTGTGAATGGAATTGTTGACAAGAGATGGCAAATGACATTGGACAGCTACCCTACACTGTAGTTAAAACACTTCTCTCAAAACTTTCTACACAAGTTCAGTAAAATGTAGTCAAAATAAAATGGACATTTTGTAGCATGTTATGTCTATTTTACCTCTGGACAGAAATTAAGAATTTAAATATCTAAACTAACATGTTTGATTGGAATTATAATATGCATAGTACCTTTATAGTCAGCAAAGTACACCAGCCAGTAGTTCTGAGTGGAAAACATTTCCACCTTGTCCACTTGCCCACCATTGCTTCTTTTTTCATTCTCAAAATACAGTGAAACCATATCCACAGTCACTGTGTCACTGATGTTTGATACCAGCACACAATTAGAAATGGGCACTGGACTGACCCGCAAATGAGAACCTTCTAGGGCTTTCAATCTACATGCCTCTTCCAATTTTGCAAAATCTGCAGGAAATCAAACACATGAATAATTAACAAATATGCCAGAGGTTTAAAACATCTTTTTTAACTGGAGTCTTCGTAAAATCTTATACACAGTCCATAATAAAGAATGTAAGTAAAATGTTAAAACTCATGTTACTATATTTCAGCAATGTCACTATTCGGTTAATTATTATAACTTAAGCAACTACACATGTTTTCATCAAGTGTCTAATGTACACCTAAATGATATTAATGTTATTAAGAGCTATCCCATACCAGTGTGCTTTACTAATCTTCTCCTTCAATTCAATTGATAGTATCAAGTGTCTTTTGTCAGTCATCTAATATAATTGTCATGACAATTATAATCATTAATTATGACCCTAAGGCGCTAACCTGAGTTCAATGACCCCAATTGCTTAAGACTTGGCCAGTTGATCTAGTTTTTGACCACACTTGACCCAGATAAAAACATGGCCTTCATATTGTCAAGATAAACATTTTGAATTGGTGACCTAGTTTGTAGATACATCTGACCCAAATTCAAACTTGACCTAGATACTGTCAAGATAATAATCTGGACAAGTTTTATCAAGATTGAGTTATAAATGTTGACCTTACAGTGTTAACACTGTTTTACTAGGTTTTGACCTGGTGACCAAGTTGTTTTCTCATAGCACCCAGACTTGAAAAAAGCCTAGGTTGGCCAAAATGAAAATTCTGACCAAGTGTCATCAAGATTGAATAAAAAATGTGGCCTTTAATGTGGTAATAATGTTTTTCTAACATTTGACCTGGTTACCTAATTGTTAGATGCATGTAACCCAGATTCAAAATAGGCCTAGAAAAGGACAAATAAAATTTCTGACCAGGTTTCATGATGGAGAAACAAGTGTTTGTCTAGAATAATAAGAAGGCTTTTCAAGGTTTTGACATTGTGACCTAGTTGTGAAAGGCACATGACCCAGGTTTTAACTTTGCCTAAATAATGTCAAGATCAACTTTCTGACAACGTTTGCTCAATATTGAGTCATTGATGTTGTTTTCTAGGGTGGAAACAATATTTTTTTCTAAGATTTGACCATGTGACCAAGTTTTTGAACAATTAAACCCAGGTTCTAATTAGGCCTAGATATTGTCAAGATTAATATTACAAGGTTTTTATAAGATTTTCATCGCTTAAAACCTAGATTCAAACTTGGCCTACAAAAAGAGTTTAAGATAAAAATTCTGACCAAGTTTTATCAATACTGAGACATAAATAAGGCCTCTATAGAGGAGTTACACGGTTTTTCTAACATTTGACATGGTGACCTAACTTTTTAATGCACATGACCTAGATTCTAACATTCAGTAGATTATGTCAAGATAAACATTCTAACAATGTTTCTTTAAGATTGAGTCATTAATGTGGTCTCTAGAGTGATAACAAGATTTTTCTAAAATTTGAACTGATAACCTATTTTTTTTAACGCATATGACCTAGATTTGAACTCAGTCAAGTTATTGGTTTAATAAACATTCTTATTAAGTTTCATAAAGATTGAGTCCTAAATAAGACCTCTACAGTAGTATCAAGGTTTCCTAAGATTTGACCTGGTGACCTAGTTTTGTGACACACCTTACCGAGACATAAACACGGCCTAAATATTGTATAGCTACACAAACATTCTGAACAAGTTTTATAAACGTAGATTCTATGGGAAAAAAAGGATTTTATGAGACTCGACGTTGCGACCTATTTTTTCGAAGCACAAGACCAAGATTCAAACTTGGCCTAGAAAATATCAATATAAAGAATCTGACCAAGTGTTATTAATACTAAAACATAAATATGGCATCTAGAATGGTAACAAAGGTTTTCTATCGTTTGACCTAGTGATTTAGTTTTTTGACTTAAATGACCCAGATTCAAAATTGACTCGATTTAGTTAAGATAAACATTCTAACCATATTTCATAAAGATTGAGTCATAAATGTGGTCTCTATACGGATAACAAGGTTTTTCTAAGATTTGACCTTGTGTTTGGATGCATGTAACCCCGATTTAAACTTGCCCTAGATTGTAAAGATTAACATTCTGAGCAAGTTTCAACAAGATTAAATAATAAATAATAAAAGTGGCCTCTAGAGAGGCCACAAGACCTTTTGTTAGATTTGACCTAGTGAACTAGTTTTTGGAAGCACTTGAATCAGATTCACACTCTGCCTAGGTATGGTTCAGCTAAACATTCTGACCAAGTTTCATCAAGATTGGAGGTAATATGTAGCCTCTAGAGTGATTGCACGGTTTTTATAAGATTTTACGTGGTGAACTAATTTGTGGACAAAGATTCAAACTGTGGCCTAAACAATATCAAAAAAATATATATTTAATAACAATTGAGTCATAAATATGGCGTCTAGAGTGGTAACTTTTTTTTTCAATTTTGACCTGGTAACCTACATTTTGAAACCACATGATCAGTTGCAAAATCACCTAGATCTTATCAAGATAAACATTCCAACCCAGTTTCATTAAGATTGAGTCACAAATGTAGCCCCAATAGTTGTAACTAGGTGTTTTTTTTCAGATTTAAATCGGTGACCTAGTGTTTGAACGCACGTGACCCAGATTAGAACTCAATCTAGAAAGTGTTTCTATAAAAATTTTGACCAAGTTTCTTCAAGATTGAGTAGAATGGCCACAATATTTTTCAAAGATGTTACTTTGCAACCTAGTTTTTGGATTCACCTGACCCAGATTTGAACGGTCCTAGATATTGTCCTGGCCAAATTTCATCTAGATTGGATAAAAAATGAGGCCTCTACAGTGGTAACAACCTAGTAGATGTCGAACACTGCACACCGGATACCAGACACCACATGGTGATGGACATAGGGTCATCACAATAGCTCACCTTGATCATGAAAGGTGACCTAAAAATGTTTTTGAAGTTGATCATCTGTAGTGGTTACAGCGGTATATGTAAACATAACCTTAAAAAAGGTGCGTCATTCAACAAAAAAAACCTGGTCACAGTTATAATTACTCGCTAATGACCTTTTTTTTCTCACCTTAATACACATGTGCAGTTTATAATTAAAATCTGTCAGTAAAGAATTCTAGTAGATACAGAGATAATCATGTACTTGTTGCGTGCAAAACATGACATTCTACATTCCAATGTGTTTTACATGACCGAAGTTTCAATTTAATACTGGGATAGCTTTAGAGATATGGCGTTGTTGCACAATATCCTTTATTTTACTGCAGTACAGAATGAAACATTAGTTTGATAAATTGCATGTCATAATTCTAAATTCCAGTTATGGGTCTCAGACAGTGACAAGATGTGTGTGAAGTTTTCATTAAAAATCTGAAGTTATTATAATATTGAATTGATGCACCTAAACCTTACTTCCACTTTTTGATGAATAGTCAAACTAATAGAATACACTAAAATTTTTACTTTACTATTCAGTCATATCTGAAACTCTGGAAAACTTTTGAAACAGTTGGCTAGGTTAAAAAGGCATCAAACTGTGAAAATAAAACCATGGGCCCTATTTTATCAAAGTTTTTTTGGCAACGTCAGGTTACAACCTAATCGTGCATGTTCAAACATGTATGTTTATGATTAATATGATCCTAAAATGAAGGGCCTGAAGGAAAACAATTATTGGACTAAATAATTAATATATGTATGCTTCTACCAGAATTACACTGTAACATGAACTTGCCATACAATGATTAGTAGTGGGGAGGGTCTCCTCATGGGGAGGTCTTTTACTAAACGGCATTACCTATGTCCCCATTAACTGTAACCAAAACGACTTCATTCTGCTCAGCATGATAGGTCATGGAACCTTCTACCAGTGTAATTCCCATTCTAGCCTCCAAGTACAGATCAAGGACGTCGAATGTTATCTTGGGGTTCAGTCCTTTGATAAGCAGCTTGTTCGGGTAGCTGGGTGGCGGAACTGGAGGAGTGTACAGTGACACAACCAGCTCTTGGCCGTCCAGCTTATGTTGCCTCTTTGCCACAGCTTGTGCAACTGTTAAAGAGCAAAAACAATAGATTGTGAAGCGTACAAATACATGTCACATCTTGCATGGAAGACAATTAGCTTGTAGAGGAAAATGGACAACCCACTTCAAGATTTACCGAGATTTAAAAGAGTTTCATTTACTGGTGCAAAGATTTTAATTTTCTTTCCATGGGATATATAAAATAAATCCTTGCAAAAGTAAGACAAAAATGGATAAAATTGTCCTTAAAATACATGCAATGTTTTAATAAACCAGTAACATTCAATAGAAATAATGGCTAAATACCCAGCCATGATACTATCAACCTTCAAATAATAAATTGACTGCGGTTTATGACTGCCACATGAGTAGGGCATGCGCATACTGGAGCTTACCGGGTACCCGAAAGTGAGGTTAGTTACTTACTTCCAAATTGGATTCGTTTTCGTGATTTTCGTAAAGGAGTATCAAATTTTAGCCATTAAGCCACTTTTTATTTATATTTCTTTTAAATGATAACGCCCTTTTGGCTCTACAGTGTTTGTGCTTTCCTCCATTTTTTTTACTTTTTTTAGACATCGGGATAAAAAAGTTATTGAAGGAAAACCATCCACAAATCTGTTGTATACTAATGTGACGTGACAGAAATTGGATGTACTCTTTCATGAAAAACACCAAAAACGAGGCTATCTTGGAAGTAAGTTCCAACTAACCTCACTTTAAACCGGTAAGCTCCTGTAGGCATGCCCTCCTCCCTGCACATGCCTTTTGCACAAATGCAATCATTTGAGGTAATTTTATGCAATATTCTCATATACAGAGTCAGAGAGATTCTCAACTATGTGTTAAAGTGTTAAAATGAATGATATTCATCTTATCGATTGTAACAGTGTTTAATATATAACCAAACTGTTATATTTCTTGTAAATGGTGCATGTAGCTATGTGTTTTTATAAGAAAGGCTAACAACATACTGATAGTGGCCTTTTTGTCTCTTTTACTATTGACTTAAATTGTATGTGGTGTACTAACAAGAGCACCGCATAGCGGGTGCCAACGCTCGGCTGCGGGTGCAGTTTTGAATAAATGAAAGCTTGTCAGAATAATATTAGAGGTCACAGTGACCTTGACCTTCGACTTAGTGACTCAAAAATGGGTGTGGCGTGTAGAACTCATCAAGGTGCAGCTACATATGAAGTTTCAATGTTGTAGGTGGAAGCACTTTGATTTTAGAGCCAATTTTAAGGTTTTAGCACGACGCGGACGGCGGAGAAGTTGGCTATGACAATACCTCGGGTTTCTGCGAAAACAGCAGAGCTAAAAAATATTTATGAAAACAGTTCGGAGGCTATAAACAATCTTTAAAACTTGATGCACACAATGTATTGATACGTCATTTTTTTATGTAACGACTGGAAATTATTTGGTATGATTGTGTCTGCAAGGTATTCAGTTTAAATTCAAATTACAAATGCAAATAGCAAAACAAAAACATCTTTTTATGGATAAATAAGTTTTTTTCTATCCCAATACAAGGCTGAACTACAGAATGTAAGAACTAAATATTTGTGTCAGGATTCCATTTCTAAACTTTAACACATTGGCTGTCCTAAATGGTGATGCATTTTTACATAAGTAAGGAAAAGTCGGTATTTCAACATATACAGATCTTGTTTGGAAGGAGTATTTAGCAATCTGCAAATAAAGAGTTATTTTGTATTGTCATATAATTGTCATTTTTGTCACCTACAATACTGTCAACAATGTGTGTGCTGAAATAAGTGTTGTAAAATTCATATATTCTATAATTAACATTAACAATGTTATATTTAATACACTTGAGTGCAGTCTTAACCTCTTCATGGTAAAAATGATGTTTAATTATACTCTTGAACTGTGTCTGTATAATTTATTTATTGGAAACAAGATAGGTCAAATGCTGAAACAGTTGTAAACATAGGGGAATGACTTGAAAAACTTGGTAGAATAACTATACAATGTTACATGACAAAGATCATACCCCTTGATCTTGTTTGTTTCGAGAATTTTTTTAAATCATTTTGCAATATTAGTTTATATAAATCATGTGACCCCTGGGGCATGGTCATTTCTTGCCCCAGATGCATGGCTTGAACAAATTAAGTAGAGGACCACTAGATAATGTTACACAGCAGATATTAGAGCCCTGGTAGTGATTTTAGAGAAGATTTGTGAAGTTTTCATTTTTAAAAAAGCGTTACTTCTAATGATCTTCATATACAATGGACGGAAAGAATTATAAAAAAAATTGAAAGAGTGTACCCAAGAACTATACCAGTAAAGTTACGTTCAAATCTGACAAGGGGTTAGGGATAAGTAGTCCAAAGAAAAAGTTAAAGCATGTACCTCATGCACGCACTGATGGATGACGCACATCATGGTATCCTTAAAGCTCCCAATTAGCACCATGTGCTCAGGTGAGCTAAAATACTTCAATATGTGCACCCGATAGTGTGGACACAAATATTGAAAAAAAAAATCTAAGACTCTGAACATTGTAGCCTTCAAATATGAATTTAACCTAGAGCTCGCATGAAAGCCTATGCGATGTTCACACAGTCTCAAAAACTTTAACCTTTGAGTAATATTTCATGGAAATCCTTCTATGGCAAAGAATTTATGGTACATACCAGAAAGGAGGGTGAACACGTAACCTAGCGTGACATAGACTTTGGAGATGGCATAACTGACTAATGACTTCTGCACATTAACTCCATGACCTTGACATTTAAGACCAGTTTTATGAAAATCCTTCAAGCGGTATAGGAAATATTCAAAGGACACAAAATGTTATGAAATCAAAGACTCAGGGAATTCCAATCCCCCCTTTTTTAGAGTTACAGTGATTAATTAGTAAAGCTTCACACCTGATTCATCTTTGAACTTAATATACATAACATCGTCATCTTCCTCATCTGTAAACCAACTTTCAATCTCACCACCATCAGCCTTCTTCTTGCTCTCGAAATACCACTGAACTGAGTCTCGACTGGACACCCTGCGGACTCCTCGTATTTTTACAGTCTTTAATGGCTGGGATTCTGGTTCTACATGTTGATCTTCTTTATTACGTTTATATTGTGTGCAAGATCCTTCATTCATCGGTTCAGAGGATACCTTTGTAGACCTACTTGGTTTGAATAGTTTCACTTTAACTTTATTCTTCATAATACAGTGGTCATCTCTTTCTACAAAGCAGTAACAAAAATTAAATATCTAACAGCTAATGAATATAACACTGATTCTTCTTTGGCATTGAACAACATCGGGGCAAACAAGCAACATTTTATGTAAGGCTTCCACAAGAAACTGAGCCACCATCTAATTCATGACAGCAATAGAGCGTCTGGTAGAGGCTTAGATTGCAACCCCTGAAATTGACCTATTGATGTCATCTTTCATCTTCATCAATTAATAAATTGACATCAGGGGCATAATTTGAACTTTCCATGTACAGGATCACTCGTCCTCAAGTGAGCTAAAATGACATTTTAGATCCACTGTTAAGTTGTCTTCTTTTTTTAAATATTTTTGAGCTATTATGACTCCATAAGCAGACCGGCATGATTTAAACAAATATGAAGTACAGACACCGAATTCCAATCAGGTTTCAACCAATCTGCCAAGGGGCTTAAGAATAGTCATTTAAATGAATAGTGGACCTCATACATACAGCAATCAATGGGAAAGACAAAAAATGTTTTGTTTGGATGTTACTGCTAAAAAATTGTACTTTTGCTTTCATTAAAAAAGTTTTATTATATTACCATATTCTTCCTTATATGTTATATAAAATGCTTTTTCTGATGGTCGAAAGCTTAATTCTTGAAGATCGGAACCGCCTGACTTCTTTTCATTTTCAAAATACATCTCAAATGTATCATCATTTTCCTCTTTCATTAACCCCTCTGGTCCACAAACAATGACTGTACACAACTTTTTTGGAACATAGATTTGCACAGAAACCTCCCTTTTCTTTATTGTAATTGGAATATTATCGAGCACAGTTTTCACGTCTGAAATGAACATGTTAATATTAAGAATTTAAGCAGTGTGATTTAATAACAAGAGAGCCAAGAAGGCCATGTATCATTGACACTTGTCTTTATAACATCAAAAAGATGCATAGGAAGGCTATTTAGCATGTTGTATATGATTTAAATTAAGCACGTACAGCACATCACAATGATTGTAGCCATGTTTTTAAAGAACATAAAATTATTCTTTTAATTTGGTGAAGGGTCGGCCATGGAAAATTCTGTTAATTTATTTAGAAATCCATCCAGCGGTTTTACACTTCACAATTAGTTTTTATATAGCTGTATAAGAAAAACTGCCTTGCTATCTTCCAGCCATGCTTTTCAACAAAACAAATTATTATTTTACAAAATTTGGAAATGTCACCAAATGACACGACCAATCATTTTTAAACGAACGAGATTTTAAACTAGTCAATAGTGCGATATGAGGAAAATTTCTCCCCTTATTGGAGGTCAAAATATTTGAAAGAATCTAGTATAGCGTCACAAAAGAAACCTTAGTGTTATTTTGGAGAAAAAAAACAACATTCAATGGCGACCACATTTTTCTATAATGATTTATTTAAACAAAAGCTCACCAACCAATTCATGCTCAGGTAAGCTAAAATATTTAAATATTGATCCCAGAAACATTTCAGCTGAGTTTGTTTCCCCTGTGCATTTACAGAAAAAAACTATTATTTTTATTTGATCCTCAGATGAGCTTTAATACTTTAAATATTATTTTACAAACCAAACATCTACAAAAAAAATACCTTGTGGTCTCAAAAACTTTATAACAGCGTTATTGTCAACTTCATCTATGTCAATGTCTTCTACCGTGCACGATCCCAATCTCTTTGATGAGAAACACATTTCTAACATTTCTTCATCCACTCCAGGTGGGATGTCTTCAACCAGATCTCAGTTTGTGTGCCATCAAACATGGAATCCGTAGATGATTTTAAAAGGCTGTTAAATGGTTTTTCATTTGCATCACTGCTACCTAATCGCTCAACAATAAGTTCTGTGCCCATCAATTTCATAGCACACATATCTAACACACTTTCAACATCTAAAATAAAAGAAACACTTGATCAAAATATAGAAACACACAAACAATTTCAGTAGATATAAGAACATTTAAGGAAATCGACATAGCAAACTATTATTGTCCAGAAACTCTGTTGGGATAGTCATTATTGTTCTTTTCAACTTTGTTCATGATAGAACAACAATTATAAACATAAAGTGAAAAGCATTGTGGGATTAAACCAGTTTGAGTGCTAGACCAACCTCAAACTTATTTAAATATTAATTGGAAACTAAATGCGCATCTAAAGGTTTCAATTAAATGTACCTTTGCAGAGAGAAAACTCAAACATGAATGCTGAACTGTGATGTGTGAATTTTATAATTCACACATAATGGTAGTGTACTAGTGTCATAAGTATCGGAAATCTATTAAAACACATAAGGGATAGATTAATTAAATATATTAAAATTTTAAGTTTACAATGTATCTACAGAAAATTGTCTAACAAACTAGGTGTAAGAAAGATCGTGCATAATGCATATGTTTCCTCTACATAACAAATATAGCTCCACTGCTTGCAGCCTCTGAAGACTGATATATGACAACATTAAAATATGTATGGAATTATATTCTACTGAACCCACACAGCACAAATCTATAGTAGTTTTTAAAACATAAAAGAAAACATAAAAACGACTAATGCATACAAAAAACACAAATACTTTCATCATCATCATCATCATCATCATCATCATCATCATCATCATCATCATAATCATCATCATCATTAGCACCATCATCATCATCATCATCATCACGATCATGATCAAATTCAGTTCATGCTCCGTATATTTTTTTATATTTTTGTTCGCGCAGCTAACGTTCGCGTTCTCGTCTAATCAATCGCTTACAACAATTGTGTGTTTCTTTGTTCATTCCTTTTTATTTTTTCTAGAGTTTGAAAATTACTCTATATATGTGAACAAAATGTATATTTATTTTATTTTATTTATATTTATTTTATATGGATTTAAATAAGTGTTATGATCTCAAATACTGCTAGTTACGTCTGTTTATTTTACCGTACTTTACCGCGCAACTCTGAAAAATTTACATAAAGACTACATTGTATGATTTTATTTTTGAAATAACTGTTCGATTGTAACAGTATCCAATTAGTTAAATCGTTATAACAATTTTGAACTTCATACCGCTTCTCATTCTCTGTACTTCATCGACAAATACCGTTATTTAAATTAGACCATGTAAAGTAACTGATAAATAAAATACCTGTCTTGTTGCCATCATAATTCAGTTTTATAGAATTGCTTCCCATCTGAAGAAGGGAAGTAACCTGATTCGGAAAAGACACTGTCATTGTTGATGTACATGTAATCTTTCTTTGGTCATCTATTGTTGATTCGATAGTATTTTGTTTCTCCTTCATTAATTCGGAATAAATATACTGTTGACTGGGCGTTCCGCGTTCTAAAACGACACAACACATCGACAATACCTTATTTAGTTCTTCCTTAACTTTGAGCGAGGCGTCACGTTTATTCCAAATTCGTTTGACTTCTGCAGTTTTAAATTGCTTTGCCTCACTTATTAATTTCTGCTTTGCTTCTTCAAACAGTTGTATGATACGATCTTTCATTGTATTCACTTCTGATGATATCTTTGCAATGGATTCATTTAAGCCAGTCTCCGACTGCGTAAACTCTGCTATAATAGCGTCAGCCTCGGATTGCAATTTTATCATTGATTGTTTTAATGATTGCAAATCGGGTCGTGTTTGCCTGGATATTTTGGCTATTTTATCCAATCGGTCACATTTCCGGTGAATGAGAACGCATGAAAGGCAGCAAAGCTTAGAATGGTCCTGACAGAAAATCTCTATTTCTCGCGCATGCTCATGGCACTTGTCCATTCCTTTCATGTCGATTATACCGGGCGCAGATATATTGTTCTGTACATTGACAATGATATGCTGACCTGGTTTATAGACTGTGTGCGGATTTTTGCACGTATCGCACAGGTATTCATCACAATCCTTGCAGAAAACCGTAGCGGTTTTTGATAAGTTGGTATTCTTACAGGGCTCGCATGATTGTGTCACAGCAATTTCTCCTATAAAATCGCCTGCATTGGCTCTGTTCGAATTATGCAGCCTTCTAGAAGCCATTTTGAAATTGTATTTAAACAGGTTTCTACTTTCGATTTGAAAATCAATGTTTTTGCGTTTAATGTATACCTCCAATATATTTTACATAAAAAATGAAATTATCGACAAATATATTTTCTGTCTCTTTTACTATGCCGAATTATATATATAAACACCAACTTATATCCAAATAATACACTAAAACACTATTACTGTCCTAGTTCCGTCTATGCCCAATCGCAAAGAAAATATCTGTTTCGTTTAAAGTCGTTAGGGAAATATGACGCTTCGTCGACAACCTCCGGCATTTTATCGGGGAGATTCGATTACATACGGTTATACCATATCTTTTGGATTGTCATAAGCGTCCACATAGCGTGTTCTCGTTCGTTATATATCGGCTTTCAGTAACTTATTTGGGTTAAGTATTGATCGTTGAATTTTGTGAGATAAATCTAGCTATCAGTTATGATATTCAGGTTGCAGTACTGCCAAATACAAAGCACGTAAACGAGATAAGGACGTCCAACGAATTGTCATACTCGTTTAATGTAACTGAGCAAAATCAGATATCGTCTAGATCCTGACGATGACGAGGACGGTCCGGTTCTTGGATTACATGATGTTTTGGAGTAATTTAATATTAGATTTGGAAACTGAACTTCTTAAAATGCAGACATGGAAGTTCTTAGATATTCAAAATTGAGATGATAAAATTTAAATGATATAAGATTGAACACTTTAGAAGATAAACAAATTAATTGATGTACATGCATGTATATCTATACAACTGTCACTGAATTAATTGGTATAGAAACAGCTAATAAAAAACACTGTCCTTAATCTAATTTTAAACGTATACTTTGTTTTAACGAAAATGCACAAGCACATGATTCGCTGTCACCTTATGCACTACGCATATACGTATTGTGATTTGAAACTTCTTTAGTCGGGACTTGAGATATATCTCCGAGCGAAAATATCCACTCCTTGTTCATGTGAGGCCTTAGTCAGAAAATTGGAGATTATAAACAATTAAATGCATGCTTAACTGATTATGAGCGAGATATCTTGAGTTTTTTTTTTCAAACTGTCCCCTTATCAATGTCAACTTGTAAAACGCTATCACAATACGATTATAAATAATAGAGAACTCTCAAAAGTTGTGATAAGAAAATCAACTTTCAGGGAATTTACATGATAACGTGTGTATTATCATGTACAATAACACCACGCAATATACACATTGAAGAATTAAATCCAGAATTGATGAAAAGTGCATGGATTATGCGTTTGGACATTCATCTCCACAATATGCTTCTGTTGATGATATTGTATGCATTACATTGATTTTAATATCGTATGTGTAACACCGCTGTTTACGTCATTTAAAAGTAAAAACACGACATGAAACTGTTTTCTTTCGAAGGAAGTTTTATTTTTCAATAATTAATTTAACTAGTAAAACGCAAACATATAGTTCTCTTTAATGATCTATACATACAGACTAAGAAACATGTTAACATGATATGAGGCTTTCTTGTAAATGAAAAGAAGGACATCAAGTGTGGGTTATTCTACGTTAATTTTCATAATAATGGACACAGCCTTATGTTTATATATATATATATATATATATATATATATATATATATATATATATATATATATATATATATATATATATATATATATATATATGTTATGTTTCTGATTTGATAACAAGAATCTATACGCCTAACCGTGGGTTTCAACAACAAAAAATAGCAAAGAAAAAATATTCGCATCTAATACGATATTAAATGTTTTCTCCGCGCAAGATGTTTAAAAGACTGAGTATTTAGCTGATATTAATAATGAAATACTTAGTACTTGGTTAGCATAGTTATACCAGAATTTTAGCCTGTTGAGATTGTACATTCGATCAATAGCGAATATCGAGCCAAGGACGAATACCTAGGTGGGTATTTAGTATTAATTCGCATACGACATTCAACGCTATACACCACAAAACCGTTGTTACTTGGATAAGAGAAATAGGCGACAATGGAGGTTTTTGGTTTGGTCATGGGTAACATTGAAACCATAATAATGATATTATGAAAACAGTAGTTTTATGCTGCTTTCAACTGTCTAACGCCGCTTACATAATTGTGTCCCTGTCATTTAGTTCTTAAAAATTGCTTGTAATTCTTCGTTCATATCAACACTGATTTTAAATAATAAATTGTGTTTTCTACTTTAATAGCTATTGGGTGATAAAACAAGATGGTGCGCTGTTGTTTGTCGGGGTTCAGTTATTTACCTGCGAGACACCGATTAGTCGCTGATGTCTGGTTCAATAATTAATATCAATGACAGGTCTTAGTCTGATTGGTTGGTCACCAACTTAATTTCGACCTAAAAACTTTCTCAATACCTGTCGGCGTAATGTCTTCAATGCAACATTCATTTCTATCTTCAAGCAAACAGAAAACCAGTCATTGCCCTACAATTACTTGTTCAACATCACCAATTACCACAATTTCTCGAGGATCAAGAGGGGATTGTAACTTAATTACAGGCTATGCGTTTCAACGGTTTAAATAATAAACATAATACCGTGTTCTGTATTTTAAAGAATATAATAAGAACATATATTTCAATATGTACTTCATGTTACGAACCATAAATGATTACATGAATTTTCATAAATAATCATGGTACATATATTTTTTCATTATCAAAATAAATGAAGTTGAATCATTAAAATTGTATTTTTGGAATAATTTAATTTAGGATGACTTATAGAGCGGTTTCGCGTGTTTAAATATGCTTGATCGCAAAACGAAAACCATGAACGAGATCGAAATCATAGTTGATGGATCGAGTTGATGGATTTTCTTATATTGAAGTTTTCTAGCGAATACCTGTGGTGCTGGAATGAATGGAAAAATAACACGTCAAGCTTTGTTTGGAATTCGGTGTATGGCAATTTTTTAATCATCTCAAACCTTCTTTTTGTCAATTAGAAAAATATCTTGCAGTAAAAAATGCTCTATTGAGATGATCCATTCGTCATTTTCGTTAATATTGGGTGTTACCTTTTTTCTAAACAAAACCCACAAATGATACTAAAAAAGTAACCCAATATGATTGGTTGAGGTGCATATTGGTCGATTATTTTGTTTTTGTCTCTAGTAATGATTATTCTAAGGAACAGTCTTTTTCAATACAGCCTATGAAATCGTATCGGTCACGGTACCTAAACCACGTGACTTTTTCGGATCTGTGTTGGGAGAATAAAGCGCGACCCAGTTAACATTTTTAAGGATCTCTTTTTAAATAGTTCACCTTTTTGAATGGGATAAAGTGGAGAGCCCGCTCATGTGTAAGAGTTTTCTATAGGCATCATGATCTTTTTAAACAAATAAGTATTTGTTAAGTAAAGTGCAAATGTCGGAACAGTGTGGAGACTTGATATAATAAACGTGCGGTTGCACCTTACTGAAAACATACTTATTTGTTTAAACTCTCATTAAAAATGTCCGTGTAACAGTTTCTTTGTGATAAACATACCAATTATTAACATATTGCCGTCAATGATATTGCCATTTACCAAATTTTTGCACCCGTGATACAAAAATAACATGAACACTTGTTATTTACCTAAAAGGGTTAATTCAAGCATTTGTGAGGCTTAATAAACATTGCGAGATGTAAAGATACGCGTTTACCAATCTAGACGTGTTTACATGCTCACAGTGAAAAATGGGAGTTCGTTAAAGTTACTGTTGCACTTATACTTAAACGTGTATACTTAAGCATTTACCTTTGTAAAGAAGCGTTAGAGTTTTGACAAAGTTTTGTGCGTTGTGTATGCGATTTAAAAATACAAGTAAATGTATATTTTAACATTTTGAATAATTAATTCATTAAACAGTTTTAGTTGAACAATGCACAAGACGAACATTTGAAATGTCTCCACGTTCAAAATTTAAAAAATGAAGCATAACATATCTAACCTTGTTTATTTGAACGGATATTCTTTGGCATGTATGTATAATCTAAAATTGCAACATGGAACATATCAGCTGCATACTCAACACGTGCAACATTTCTGGTGATAAATAATATTGGCGGTCTTTCCCTTCCATACATTTTGGTCCATTATTTTGTTTTTGTCTTTAGTAATGATAATTCTTATGAATAGTATTTTTCAAAACAGCCTAAGAAATCGTATCGGTGCAACAGTTTCTTTGAGATAACATACCAATTATTAACATATTGCCGTCAATAATATGACCATATACCAAATGTTTGCACCCGTGATACAAAAAATAACATTAATACTGGTTATTTACCTTACACAGTTTATTTACGCATTTGTGAGGTTATATTTTTGTTTTTGTATATATTATATATATTTTTTGGGGGGTAGGGGGGGTGAGAGGGGGGTATAATGTGGGCTGGGGTAATTTCTTAGATGATGTTAAAAAAAATTGGGGGGAGGGGAGGTTGGGGGGGTAGGGGGGTGAGAGGGGGATATAATGTGGGGTGGGGTAATTTATTAGATGATGTTAAAAAAATTGGGGGGGGGGTTTGGGGGTAGGGGGTTGAGAGGGGGTATAATGTGGGGTGTGGTAATTTATAAGATGTTTAAAAAAATATTCGGGATGGAGGTTGGGGGGGGGTTGGAGGGTGGGGAGGGGGAGGGATTCTGGGTAGGGGCGTGGGGTATTGTTTGAGTGGAATCCATTGTGGTATTCAGGTAAGTGTTGTTTTAGCAAAGTAATAATAAAATGTGATCATAAATAAAGAAGTTATGGCAATTTAAGCGAAATGTTCAATTATCTAAGTGTAAAAGGGGCCATTATTATGTCAAAATGCTTGATACAGTGGTCTGCTCTTGTTTATAGGTTGGGGTTATGTTGGTAAACAAGTATGCAAAATATAAAATCAATATGTCAAAGGATATAGGAAATATTTGGGGTAGTACGCAAAGTTTAACATAGATTTATCAATAATATGCATATTCTAAGTATAAAAGGGGCAATAATTCTGTCAAAATGCTTGATACAGTTGTATGCTCTTGTTTATAGGTTGGGGTCATGATGGTCAACAAGTATGCAAAATATGAAAGCAATATGTCAAGGGACATTGAAAATATTTTGGGCAGTACGCAAACTTTAACATTTGCTGCATATTCTAAGTGGAAAAGGCGCCATAATTATGACAAAATGCTTGAAAGAGTTGTCTGCTCTTGTTTATAGGTTGGGGTCATGATGATTAACAAGTATGCAAAATATAAAAGCAATATGTCAAACGATATAGGAAATATTTGGGGTAGTACGCAAAGTTTAACATAGATTTATCAATAATATGCATATTCTAAGTATAAAAGGGGCAATAATTCTGTCAAAATGCTTGATACAGTTGTATGCTCTTGTTTATAGGTTGGGGTTATGATGATTAACGAGTATGCAAAATATGAAAGCAATATGTCAAGGGACATTGAAAATATTTGGGGTAGTACGCAAACTTTAACAATTGTTGCATATTCTAAGTGGAAAAGGGGGCCATAATTATGACAAAATGCTTGATATAATTGTCTGCTCTTGTTTATATGTTGGGGTCATGTTGGGAAACAAGTATGCAAAATATGAAAGAAATATGTCAAGAGACAATGAAAATAATTGGGGTAGTACGAAAACTTTAACATTTGCACGGAAACGGAAACGGCACGGAAACGCCGACGCCGGGTTGAGTAGGATAGCTCTACTATGTATATTTCATATATAATAGTCGAGCTAAAAATGAAGACAGGCAATAATCAAATTTTTACAAAGTATGTATGCAACCGATTGGCAATCAGCTATTCAGCTGTTAGCAATAATGGAAAATAAACAAACATCCAAAATAATTATCTTACGTATGCTATGTGTATAATGATGATTAAATTATAATAAAACGATTGAAAATAAATGGCTCACGAACTTCGCATGAAGTAAATATGGCGCCAAATTAAACAACCAGACGTAAATGGGACAATTGGTTATCAAAAAAATTGCATTGGTCTTTACGCTGTTTGTGTTAGCATATATTATGCACAAATATATAATATAAGTGCATACATTAGATATCTTACATAACATAAATACAATTACTCAGTTTCGTATCCAGTAGGAAGAAAAAGTAAATTGACACTTAACAATTTTCCCAACGTCCTGTGTTAAATTAATACAATTACACAGACAATTAAAATAAACAAACAAACAAATACAAATTCAAAACCGCGGAACATTAACATTCAGCTGGTGATATTAAGACTTTTAGTATTAGGTACAGTATATTATTTAAGTACAATTACACACAATACCAGAACATTACAATTGAATTCAGTTGGTGGTATTCGTATAAATCACGAAATATTTCATTAATCAATTAGTAAAACAGTTGAATAAACCGTAGAGAGTCGATGCATCGAGAACAAGGTGGGGAGTTGTAGCCTTGTGACTGAATTTTTACATGATGAGAGTTTGTTTCAAGATAAAACAGCAATTTTTTATAAACTTGATGATTTTTTTCCTGTATTTGTAATGTAAAATACCTCCAAGACTTGAAATATTATGAATCACAAAAAATGTTTTACAATTTGTTACCACTATGCTGCAAAATAAGAATTGATCATTGACTATCAACAACAGGAAAATTTACGTCAAATTAAAAGATGATAAGCAATATTTGTACATAGAATTCCTTTATTAATTGACTGAATAGAAAATTGGTCAATATATGTATTATGTACGTCTTATTTACCACTCAGAAGTGTATGTTTATAATCAGTTTTAATTTTTCCAGCGTGTAGCAACAAAGGGAGTATGGTTATTAACATGCAATATAAAAAAAAACGAAAAGTTAATTATCGTAACATTTTGCGAATGAATATTAATAAGAATGCCATGCAAGAAAATATAATAATGTGTTACAGTCTAAATATTGAGTATGATGGGTTGAATACCTTAAATGAATTCTCGTTCAATCATTATCCGCACGTTAATTAGATTTGTGTCTGATCGGAGATTAAATAATAGACGATTTTAAATTAAAACAAGTGTTGTCTCGGTCATTGAAATTCGTGAAAACACAAAATGTTTCAAAATGCCAGTATCGGCTTACTTTAAACTTAAGCAATTACAAAGCTAAGATTAAGAATATTGCTATAACAATTTTGATATAATCGTTTTGCTTATTTATTTGAAAACAAACAACAACAACGCAAATTAACGGCTTTATATGGTATCCTTTACATTACAACGATACAAGGCTACTAATTAAGAATTTACAGGCAGATGTGACACGCTGGGAATTCTAGTGTTCTAGTCGACTTTTGTTGATAATTGCAGAACTTGTTGCGAATGAACGCTAAACACACACAAAAAAGAATTATTTTGAATGAACGAAAATTTCTTTCATGGCACTAAAAAATATTTGCATGGTAATGTTCAGTTATAAAGAGGTTTTAAAAAATAATTATACATTTATAAATATTAAATGCGCATAACAACCATACACACCGGTTAAGTTGAATGAAATGCAAATTTAAATAGTATTACAAACACAATATATTTTAATGTATCCAACTATACAATATAGCATTTCTTGAAGTTAAGTATAAAGACAAATTTTAAATTTTAACAAATGCAAAATCATTCGGGTTTTTCAATGATTAAACCTTGTAACAACACTATTCAATTTTAAATAATTTGAATAGTATTCCGTTAACAACACCAATACACGAACGTCAATATTTAATAATTGTGCTGAAAGCCTGATCACAAGGAAAACTTTTACATCTTTTTAGTCATCTAACTCATTGTTGGTGATATTTTATACAACTGAAGTTGCTTTAAGCCTCCAGCGCAGTTTGACACCGCCAGCCTAGTGCCTTCATTAGACACACATATGCTGTACGGCAACGTCATATCCACTGGGTATGTACCGACAATGTCCCCATCATCAACACTCAGGTGCACGATGGATTTCTTATTCATACTACACACCAGCACCGTGTCACCAGGCCCTACACAGCAACATCGAGGTTCCTGTATGTTCTCATTAGTGACCGCTGTATACGCTCCCTTCACGGTGTCGAACATGTACACTGTGTGAGCGTTCCTGTCAGCCAGTACTAACGTGTTCTTAGACTGGACATACGTGCACATGCTCTCATCTATTGTGTATGTCGTCACAGGAAACGTCAAATTATCAAAGTCATTCTCCACGCCGTCGACTGATAGCATTCGAGCAGGTCGGGGATCATCGAACGTACTCACGACCATGTTAGACGGAGATATGCAGCATAAGAGTTGAACTTGGATGATGATCTGATCTCCCTCGACAGTCTGATGACATTGTCTGTACTCACAGACAGGAGGTACACTGCTCCAATAAACGTTACACACAGTGCATCATGAGACACACATACTACGCAACATGGGCTACCCGTGAACTTGTACGGTGTTCCAAGTCTCTCTAGTCGTTCATTCAGTATGATACATTTCCAGTTGTTGTTATCCACGGCTACCAGTCTCCCGTCCGGCAGGAAGTTCAGTCCACTGAGGTAACGATCCTTCTCATCATCTCCATTCTGGTGTAAGATCCACGGATACGATCAGCTCTAGTGTGACTAGCATTGGTTGGGATGATAAGGTAATGGGACTGGTTTCCTCTGCCATAATAATAACAAACAATAAATATATTAATAAGTAATAATGTTTTATTTTTTTGTTGGTAATATAAGAAATTAATAATATATTATTTTATAAAAATGAGTCCATTTAACGGAACTTGTTCACATATATTTGTATTTGTTAAGTGCCAAGAAACAGCTTTACAAATGAAACTCTTATCTTTACATGATCTTACATAATTATTATGTCAAGATAAATTTATTTCGTTTTGGGATTAGTTTATATACGAGTTTTAAGAAAATTCTTTCGCCCTGGGCAAATCAGGGATAGTGGGTATTTTAAATGCTCTTTTAAAAATATACCAAAATAATCGATGGGAAGCGTAAAAAACGCATAATTAATCATCATCATCATCATCATCATCATCATCATCATCATCATCATCATCATCATCATCATCATCATCATCATCATCATCATCATCATCATCATCATCATCATCATAACATCATCATCGACATCGTCGTCATCATCATCATCATCATCATCATCATCATCATCATCATCATCATCATCATCATCATCATCATCATCATCATCATCATCATCATCATCATCATCATCATCATCATCATCATCACCATCGTCGTCCTCGTCGTCGTTGCCCTCATCATCATCGTCGCCGTCGTCCTTGTCACCGCCGCCGCCGCCATCATTATCATCATCATCATCATCATCATCATCATCATCATCATCATCATCATCATCATCATCATCATCATCATCATCATCATCATCATCATCACCATCATCATCATCATAATCATCATCATCATCATCATCACCACCACCATCGTCGTCCTCGTCGTCGTTGCCTTCATCATCATCATCATCGTCGTCGTCGTCAATGTCAGCGCCATCATCATCATCAACAACAACAAAGCGTTGCAATTAATACCTATACCGCCAGAGTACGAATTAATAAATCGTTCAATCAACTATGTTGAGATAAGAAACTCAGAATCGTACACTAGTTTCTAAAGAATCAAAAGTTGCTTACATGAAATAATGTCATCAAAAAGTTGCCAATTATATTCTTGTGGTAGTAAATAATATGTATGCTGTGAACATATGATAATGTAAAACAAATATGTTCTTTGTGTTCACTTTTTTAACTAAATTAGCCAAAAACAGGTAGGTATGCTTAAAAGTATATAAATATACTTTATATACTTCATCGTCATCATCAGCAGCAGCACCATCATGATCCAACTCAGTTCATGTTCCCTATTAACCGGGGTATATTTTTGTTGGTAGCGCAGCTTCCGTTCGCGTTCGCGTGGTATCGCTTACAACATTTGTGTGTTTCTTTGTTCATTCCGTTTTAATTTTCCAAAGTTTGAAATTTACTAAACATTTGATAAATGAAATATTTTAAATTCTCAGTATATCCATTTAATAGGGACGTAAGTAAGTATTATCATCTCAAAAACTGCTAGTAACTTATGCTTGATTGGTCATTGTCGGCTAGGGTACTACTTACATGTACCCCGGGTACTCTTAAGTATACTAACATGTACCCCGGGTACGGTAAATATACTAATACGTACCCGGAAATTTTTACGCTAAATCGGTCGTTGTCGGCTATTGTTTTTAATTAAGTATGTTCATATTTATGTCAATTTTCTGTTAAATTGCCTCTATTTTATCGAAACTCATACTCAAAAAGCATGTTGATGCAGGTTTTTTAAAGCGAAATTTGTTTAAGATAAACAATATCGTTGTACGGTAATCGGTAGCGCGTTTTACGACATCGGATTTTGGGCGGGAATACAACTCGGGTACAGTTAAGTATATTTATCGTACCCGGGGTACATGCAAGTATACTTAAGAGTACCCGGGGTACATGTAAGTATAGTACCCGAGCCGACAATGACCAATCGAGCGTTACTTATGTCTATTTTTACCGTACTGTACCGCGCAACTCTGAAAAATTTACATACATACTAAATTAAAAGATTTTTTTAAAAATAACTGTTCGATTATTCCAATATCCAATTAGTTAAATCGGAATAACACTTTTAAACTTCATACCGCTCCTTATTACCTGGACTGCATAGACAAATACCGTTATTTAAATTAGACCGAATGTAAAGTAACTGTGAAATAATATACCTGTCTTGTTGCCATTATAATTCAGTTGTATTGAATTGCTTCCCATCTCAAGGAGTGAAGTAACCTGTTTCGAAAAAGACACAGTCATTGTTGATGAACATTTACTCTTTCTTTGGGCATCGATAGTTGATTCGAAAGTTTTCCGTTTCTCCTTTAGTTGTTCTGAATAAATATACTGTTGACTGGGCGTTCCGCGGTCTAAAACGTCGCAAAACATCGATAATACTTTATTTAGATCTTCCTTAACTTTGAACGAGGCGTCACGTTTATTCTCAATCCGTTTGACTTCTGCAGTTTTAAAATGTTTTGCCTCACTTATTAATTTCTGCTTTGCTTCTTCAAACAGTTTTATGAAACGATCTTTCATCGTATCCACCTATGATGAAATCTTTGCAATGGACTCATTTAAGCCAGTCTCCGACTGCTTACAATCCGCTATAATAGCGTCAGCCTCGGATTGCAGTTTAATCAACGATTGTTTAATGCTTGTAGGTCGGGTCGTGTTTGTCTGGATACTTTGGCTATTTCATCCAATTGGTCACATTTCCGGTGAATGAGAACGCATGAAAGGCAGCAAAGCTTAGAATAATCCTGGCAGAAAAACTCTATTTCTCGTGCATGCTCATGACACTTGTCCATTCCTTACATGTCGAGTATTATGGGCGCTGAAGTATTGTCCTGTACATTGACAATGTTGTGCTGACCTGGTTTATAGACGGTGTGCGGATTTTTTGCACGTATCGCACAGGTATTCATCACAATCCTCGCAGAAAAAAAAGCAGTTTTTGATACGTTGGTTTTCATACAGGGCTCGCATGATTGTGTCACAACACTTTCTCCAACAAAGTTGCCTCCATTGTCTCGGTTTGAATCCTGAAGTCTTCTAGAAGCCATTATGATGTTGTATTTGAACCTGTTTCTACTTTCGATTTGAAAACCACTGTATGTAAGTTTAATAAATACTTCCAATATCTTATAAATTCAAACTAATGAAAGTATTGACAAATATAGTCTCTGTCTGTATTATTATGCCAAATTGTATTTATGAACACCAACTTTATCCAAAGACATCAACAAAACACTATTACTTTCCTAGGTCCTTCTACTCCCACTCGCATATTCAATAAATGTTTTGTTAAAAATCGTTAGGGAAATATGATATATCGTCGACAACTACCGGCATTACATCGTGAGGTTCGATTACAATCGAATATACCAATTCTTTTGGATTTTCAATAGCGTCGGCAGAGCGTGTTATCGTTCGTTATACATCGGCTTTATTTGTGTTAAATATTGATCGGTGAATATTGCACAGGAAGTGAACTGTCGTAAGTTTCAAATCGATTACCGGGTATCTTCGGTCTTTGTCGGAAGATTATAGCAGCTTTTTGCTAGGATAACAAATCAGCAATTCCGCCACATACAGCACTCGTTAACACCAAAGTACGTTAAAGCGACCTCTGGAGAGCCGCACTCTTTCAATGTAACTGAGCAAGACAAGCTATCGTCTAGTTCCTCACGAATCCAGAGACGGCCCATCACTTGCACTAAATGACTTTTTGGAGTTAATTACGTCTATCTCTGTATACTGTACTTAAAAAAAGAAGCCATAAGAGTTCCAAGACCTCCAAATTTGAGATTATAACATTTAAAGAAAATAAAAATAAACATGTTAGAAAATAAAATTAAGTTATTAAAATAAATCTATATAAATGGCATTTAATGAACTTCTTTATAAACAGCTAATAAAAATAAATTACCTTAAACAAACCTGAAATGCATACTATCGTTGAAGTAAAATGCTTATGCACATGAGTCGCTTTCACCTCTTGCGTATGGTAATGTCAAACTTCCAAGAGTCAGTCTACAGTACAAGACCTGCCCCAACATAACGATTAACACAAATGTAAACACAATCGGAGCTTGAGATCAATCTCCCCGCTCAAATCTCAATTTCTTGTTCAGCGGAGGATAAATTTAAAAAGTGTCAGTATAAACAATTTAATTTGTGCTCAAACTGAGTATGAGCATGACATGATCAGGTTTGTTGCTACCTATCTTCTCATCCATAAACATCCGCGCAGATATTTGACTGGAACAAGCATAGCTGGATAAAATTTCTGCCTTCATAACCAACCACGTGATGATAGCCGAGCCACGTGGTACAATACTTTTTTATCCGTTGTTATTTTTATTTGTACACTAAACTTATCCACTATTTTCAAAATACGAAAGAAAAATGAAACAACTTTATTAAACATAATACTTAAACAAAATAATAAAATCTTACCAAATCTGGTAGGAATTTCTTGTGACGGCAGAGGTTGTATGTAAGAGCATGAAACGAAGACTCTGCGTGGAGATTGCTCATCAATATCTACATGTCGAAAACTGTCACAAGAAAGTTATTAGTACTACATTATTATCAAAAGTATTGATATGAAAATCAACGTACAGGCGAATACCTAATTATAAATGTGATTAAGTGCAAGCATTTGTTTATTTTAAAATAAAATCATACCAAAGAGGAGATTTATCAAATCTGTTTTTTTCGTTTTGCTTATTTTTGTTAAAAAAACTCACACGCAACAATAACATAAATTTACGGCTTTATGTGGTGTCCTTTACATTGAAAAGATGATGGCTTCTGGCTATTTACACGCAGATGTGACACGCTGGATATTACGTTCTTACTGACGTGTGTTGATAATAATAGAGCTTAAGGCTTGTGTAGGATAAACAAAAAACAAGTATTAATTTGGATTAACGTGACACTCCGATCGTGACAAAAAGAAAACAATATGCATTGCAATTTTCAGTTCTAGAGAGGTTTTCTTATATTGATATGCCTTTACCAATATTTTACGCGCTAAACTACACATAGGTTAAGTTTCACGTAATGAGAATAAGAATAGTATTACATAAACGCATGTTTAAATGTGTTAAAGTGTTTATTACATTTCGTAAAGTTATTCACTAAAACACATTAACATAATAAGAAATGCACATAGGCATTTCGAAATCTTTCATTTTTTTATCGATTTAAACTAATAACAACACTTTTATATTATAATTTATCAGGAAAGTATAACGAGTTGAACTTATATCCAACACACGCAGGTTAGTAAACAGTATGTGTGTGGACAGCATACTCACATTAAGAAATCATGGATAATTATAACAACACTAGCATATGTGTTTATACACAAACTGACTTAGTAGTTGGTTAGAACTTAACACGTGAATGTAATATTAAAAACAGTAAAATTAATTATATACATTATTTCAAAATAAAATGCGTCACAAAAAACTTCATAGACGGCCCTCAAAACAGTCAGGCAATCGTTTACCGATTAGTAGTGGAGTTTTACATGAAAAGCATATGATATATGAAGATCTTTACATTAGTATATAAACAAATCAAGTAATGTTAAACAATTTTATTTAGAAGACAGACTTTACATTTTTAAAGGTGTCTACACAATTAACAACCTGATGCATATTATTTATAAGTTTAAACCTATAAAAATTTTAATAAATATAGATTTTAATTTTTTATTCTAGTTTTGACAATTTCGCCTTTTTTTGGAACTTTTAGTAATGACTTGCAAATTTATATGGTATTCTACAATGGCACCAATGAGAAATGTGCATTTACGCTAAAGACGCCACCGAATGGTACAATTCAATTTGTTAAGTAGGATATCAACAAATTTAATAAGAAAACAAAATGTCAGTAAAGTTCCATATCAAACTTAAGCTAGCATTTCAAATCAAAATGGGTGACACGAGTTTGCATTGAAATGAGTAGAACGTGTTTTATTTATATTAATGAATCTTAATATCAATAGTATACGAGTTGGAAATTATTTTTTGCATCTCCTCTACATAGTTTTATATATTTTGTTTTGATAACTTTAGGTTTTGACCATCATTTTAACATTTTTAAGTATCACGGTGCCTAACCAATACGGATAGTACTGGAAACATTTGTGCGTTTCCAGCTAATACCTGAAACGGCACCGGATCATATCATTAAATAGTGACTGTTTTGAGGTAAGTATGTTCCTTTTTTTCAATATTCTCTTTTTTAAGTTAACATTTTTCACAAAACCAATATTCTACGGAACAACTAAGACATTCATTTAATAAATTGTATACTCGTGCTCAGTAACAAAAAAAGTCAATTTGCAGTGGGAACCTACATTGCCCTAAAGATAAGGCACAAAACCTGTGGAAACGAAAGTAAAATGTAGATATTGGTCCATATAAACAATGAATTTCAAACTTCTGAGCTAGTTTCCTGATGAAAAAGGCCGCATAATTCTTGTGAAATCATTGCCATGATGAGTGACGGTTTAGTTTGTAGAAAAACAAGTATTTTATATGTCGATTGCTGGCACCGGATTATGCATGAATAAGCCACCGGATAATAGCCGAGACTAATGAATTTAAGTACATGTATAGCACGTTTAAAGAATGTATTGGATTCTGCTGATATGGTAATCATTTACAGAATTTCTTGATTTTATATTGTTAAATGAAATGGGTCTGTTACTTTTCGTCCCTCAGACCACTGTCTAAACGCATAAAAAATGTCTTTACCCTACACTGAAAAAGGTTATTTAAACTAGGCATTTAAGGTTACACATGATCAAGGTTCTTACAAAATCTGATGTAGAACGCATGCTTTTGTTGAACGACCGATTCAGCAATAATATTTATAAGATATTAGAACCAGTTGATTTGTTTTAATATAACATATGTACACGATTTTATAACTGTTTGAAAAAGAAAGCTTTAAGACCAGTTCAGCAGTGTTAATTGTAAAATATTATTGTTGTCATATTATTAGTCTTTTTTAACCATTTTTGTTTACTTTTGTGTGATTATAAGTATAATTAATTATTATATTTGATATTAGGTGAAGTAAGTTGTGTGCAACCTATGGTTTAGATTAAGAGATACTTCCCCAATCGTGATACTTCCCTTGTTTAAAAATGCGCTCTTCAAATGCACACATAGTTAGTTATTTGTCGTTGTTGGAATAATTCCTTTTCAACATTTAGAGCTAGTATCTCTTTTATTTGTACACGATGTATGTTTAACATACAAAAGTTTTCATTTCATAATTCACTCATTACTGTATTTTTTTTGTTTCAGACTTCAGTGCCCTAACATCTGACTGAAGTTCGATATAGAATATGGTAAGTATAGTCTCAGTTGATAAGTTAATTCAATAGACTTAGGGCTACTGTTTGATATGTCTTGAATTGGATATAGCAGTTGACCGAGTAATTGTAAACTTTCTGAGTATCATTAACTTTAAACTTTATTGGAACGATTTATCCTGCTTTGATTAACTGCTATGCCCATGGCATGTGTAAATTAACCACGGAGGAAAAGTGTGTCAGTTGATAGGCTCAATCCCAGCACGTCGGAACACTAACACATCTCAATTGCTATAATTATGATACTTTATTTCAGAATGTCACGACCGACCGATGTGTTTTCGGGTTTGAAACTGCAGAGATTGAAGAGAAGCTGGAGAGTTGTGTGAATTTATCTGTAACTGTTCCCCATAGTAATGCAGACAGATACAATGTTGAGTCTGGAGTGGATCATTTATTGTTTTAGGTGGACTGCAACAATCATGAAGATGAAAAGCCACCGAGCAACCATTAGATAGCTGTTTACATTTAGACTGTTCAGTTGAAATTGTTGTGAACAATAATAATTATATGAGTGCCAAATATGTGACAACTAAGATAGGACAAGAACTGGCTACAAACGATATTTAGTAAGGCACATATTTGTAATATTTGTAGTATTTGTTTAAGCTTGTAAAAACATTTTTGGCGTCAACATTTAAGGTTTGTTGTAGATACCAAAAACATAAAACCATGTATATGATATCCCTTATCTTGTCATGTTTACAATGTACATAATTATTACCATGTCAAACATACTTTAATGTTAAATGACATAATTTTAAAATTTATGTTATCCACTCTTAAATATTTTAATAAAAGCTTATTCATTTCTCTATATATTTAATTAATTTTAGAAAATATTTGAAACACAGATTTGATTTGATTAACAATAGAGTTTCACTACGTGGAAAAAGTCTATGATTTGAGGTAAAGTTTAACATTTTTGAATTTGATTTGTACAAAACATGTTGAAATTTTGTAGTTAAAACTTGTATGTCTATTACTTTAAAAGACACATTCTTGAAGTGTTTGTAAAGTAATGCACTTTTTGTATAAACCATGCAAGGATGAATGAACTAAAACATTGTACTCAATAAAATTGTGTATTACAGTGTCAAACATAGTTTGTCGAACACTGACTTAACCTAATTAAGTGAGCTTCAATGTCTCTGTTTAGGTTGACAGAATAAAATTCACACTATCCTATTGTCCTGCAATGTTATGCCAAGACGAGTGGATGGCGGCAGAATCTTCGATTCATCTATTTTGTGGTGGTTGCGTGTTGGCAAATAACCCCTTGCGACTGCATGCAGTTTACTTATATCGGGCCGTTTAGATTTTCGTTGCCGCTTTCCGCACTTCAATGGGGAATCAAATGCATGATTTCTGTAAACAAAGAAATATACACCCAAACAAATTACATTAATGCAGCCATCTCATAAGAGTCAGAGTAAAATGTAAATAAATCTAGCGGTTATTTGGAATTTAAATATACGACAGGTGATATTAGTGAAATGAAATTTCATGGGTGCTTTAATGTCTATTGCGCATAACCTGAAAGTTAAGATCATAAGCTTTTCCTACAAGAAATAATACGCGTAACCAATATCTGCATTTAATGATTGCGGTAGTATACCTTTTGATGAGCACGACCGGTCGTGACAATAAGATAAATATGCATATTTATGTTCAGTTCTAGAGAGGTTTTTACATATTAATATGCATTTACCAATATTTTACGCGTTAAATTGGACACCGGTTAAGTTGCAAGTAATGGGAATTAAAATAGTATAACATACACAATAAGTTAAAATGTGTAAAACATTTCGTTAAGTTATGTATTAAAACACATTTATATAACATTACATAAGCTGTAAGAATTCTTCCGATTTTTTATCGATTAAAACTAATAACATCACTTTTTATTATAATTTGTCGGAAAAGTATTACGGGTTGAACTAATAGCACAACACGCAGGTTAATATACAGTATGTGTGTGAAAGGCATACTCACATTAAGAAATCATGGATAATTATAACAGCACTAGCATATATGATTATACAAACTTAACAAGTAGTTGGTTAGAACTTTTAGAATTAAAAACAGACAAATAAATTATATACATGTATTTCAAATTACAATGCGTCACAAAAAACGGCCCTCAAAACAGCCTGGCCATCTTATAACGATAAGTAATAGAGTTTAACATGAAAAGCATATGACATATGAAGATCATTACATTAGTATATAAACAAATCAAGTAATGTTAAACAATTGTATTTTGAAGACAGACTTTATATTTTTAAAGGTGTCCACACAATTAACAACCTGATGCATATTATTAGTTTAAACCTAAAATGATATTAATAGATATAGATTTTAATTCTTTATTCAAGTTTTGACAATTTCACCTTTATTGGGACTTTAAAAAACCTTCTTTCAGGAATGACTTGCAAATTCATAGGGTATTCTACAATGCCACTAATGAAAAATGTGCATGTATTTATTTATGTCAATTCCATGACTTAGTAAGTAACTCGTTCGAGACAACGAGTAAGGTAGCCATGTGGACGAATTAAAAGTCGAACGAGTGTGTCAGCAAGTCGTGGGAATAACTTAGTAATTCGAAGGAAAACATAATAGGGGTATTCCACTACGACCCGATTCCCCATGATTTGCCCCGATTTCCGATATTTTGAGGTCGGGGAAATTCGTAGCTAAATCGGCGAAGGTCGTCCTAACTCATTCGTTGCTAGTCGTGGGCCGGTCGTAAGTGATTTCTGCCAATCCTGAGCTCCCCAAAAATCGTGCCCAGATTGTAAACGTGTTTAAAATTTGGTCAGGATCTCCAAGACAGAATTTAATCGCATTTGACTCGTAACAGCGTCGTAGTGCGTTCTTGGGCGCCGTAATGGAATCGTAGGTAATTCGTGACTCACTCGGTAAATCGGAGATCACGAGATCTGTCTACGAATCAGCTACGACTTAGTCAAGACTCTCACGAGGTCACCCCGAGTGAGTTGCGAGCCCGCTAATATCTATCCCGCTATATATCAATATTTATTGGCGCCTAACTCATGGGTGCGTTTGGTGAGGGTCAAGCTTAGTCGTGACCGATCTGCATCGTTCGTAGTACAGTCGCAGTAGATTTTTACATATCGTAGTAAAGTCGCGACCGTATTCGCAAGACTTTAACTGAACCCCACGATTCGTCGTAACTCAATCGTACCAGTGTCGTAACTGAATCGTAGACTGTCATGAGTCTTCCCGATTCAATAAATGTGATAAATCGTAGCGAATCGTGGGCTTGTTTTCGTAGTGGAATAGGGCCAATAACTAAGTCTTTCCAACGACCTAGTAAGTCGTTCGAATGATACAACTTACACGTTTGAAAAACATGTAAGATATGGGAACATGTTTGTAATTTGGGGGAATAATCTAGTAAGGGGGACGACAAGGATAAGTCGTTGGAATGACATGGTATTTCATGGTTACGAGTTTGTTAGTCTTTGGAAAGATATAGCTAATTCATGGGAACAAGTTAGTAAGTCGTGGCATGGACGATTAGTAAATTACGGGGACGATTCGCTTCAAAGACATAAATATAAACAAGTACATGTCGCATTTGTGCCACAGCAGTTGGATGCCACTCGGTATTTCCATCAAACATATTGTGTATGTCTGAAATGTTTTCGTCTAGCTCATTTAACATTGCTTAAATGTAATATTCAGTCTTCATTTGCGTAATTAAAACAGCTTATAGGGGACGCTGAACTATTGCCACAGGTGGGAGGGAGGTATGCCGCACTGTTAAAATTAAAAAGATTTACCTATGCATTTGTGTGTAACATAATCTCATTTATTTTACACTGTGTTCTTTCTGTAGATTCCAAACCATTTTAATTCACTAGAAAGGTCAGTTGATCCATATAATTTAGTGTCATGTTTGGAAGTGTTTCTTCATTGGCATCCACATGAACTGACTTATTGTTGACAGTACATTTTATAAACGGCAAATAACGCTAAAGACGCCACCGAATGGGAATTTTCAATTTGTTAAGTAGGATATCAACGAAGTTAATAAGATAAAAAGTCAGTAAAGTTGTATATCAAACTTAACCCTTCAATTCAAATCAAAAGTGATGACAAGAGTTTGCATTGCCATGAGTAGGACATATAAGAACTGTGTACTTTGAACATGTTTTATTTATATTCATGAATTCAAATATCATTGTTACATGAGTTCAATATTATTCTATAGCATCTCCTCTAAACTGTGTTATATAGTAACAGAGCATACATCGGGTTAAGACTTTTTTGTTAATTAAATATTTATCTATTTACATTCCGGATTGCACGATCATATTCGTCAGAATAATGATTTTACTTTGGATAAAATATAATTGAATTAATATTCAATTGCATTCAGACCTTCCTTTTTTAACTTTTGTATCTCCAGTTTGGGTTTCTTGTAGAAATTTAAACCGTTGACGAAAACGTTTCGACTCGTTGTTTAGCTTTTCCCGGTCTTTTACAGTCTTGTTAAGTCCGAACTGAATTCATTTGTGTTATTAAAACTCGAATAATAAACCCTTTGTAGTAAAATAAAGATAAATAAAGTATGCACACGATTTATACAAGAGTTAACTTAAAAATAAACATTGGTACATTGATTTGTCAAGTTTCTGGTTTTTACATTCATGCTTTTGTGTATTCCCCTGTTTCTCCAGTTATATGATAAGGTTAGAAAGACATTTACTTGTTCGTTAAGTAATCCTTAGTACGTTTTAGATAAGAAAAGTATCAATCGCAATGATTATAAATGATATTCCAAACATTTACAACGTATTATTTTCCAAATTAAATGAAGATGCGTTATATTGTTTTGGTTCCTTTCCATAAACTAATTGTTACTACTATTGCCATACGTTTGGTCAAAAGGATAAGTACGTTTTATTATTAACAAACGGAGCGTAAATAGTCGGGTCCCAATGATTGAAACCTCCCAATAACAGACCCCTCGTTATTAGGAAATCATTCCAATAGAAGACGTGATGTAAATACAGCTCATGCTTTCGGTGAGAGTGCCTGCTAATAATATAACGATGATCAGAATCAATCAATATGCAAGATTTAGTATCTTAAGTAAGAAACTCGCGGGAACTAACTCCAAACAAGTCGCTGGACTGTTTATAATATAGCTCTACTACATAATTAAATAATTGTATCTTAACCAAGTGTATAAACGATGTAATTTCATAATTTAATTATGTAACTGTTAATAAATAATATACCGGTTAATGACCGCGTTCCATAGTTTGAAAGGAAGCCTTGTAGTTATGCAAAATACAAACAGTACGTTAATCTTTACTTATATCTAAACGATTAAAAAAACGCCGGAATGAACAGTTGCTCCTATTGGAACGCGGAGGTCATGTTTTGGTCTTTGTAAAAAGCCGTTCTTTAAACGTGTTTACACTTGCTGCTACGGTAGATTTAAATTGAATAACATGACTATTCATACGTTCACATGAACGAGTTTAAGAACACAATCTGTATTTTAGACAACTTTACATTAGACTGGTATTCCCTGCACAATTGATTGCCGCGTTTTAAACCAAATGGATGTAATAAACGGAATCATTTAACATATCCATGTGCTCTATGTGAGCAGTTGTTTTTAAAGGAAAAAGGACAATAGGAATAACACATGCTATATGGTAGCCGATCAACCGGGGCTTTTACTGTTCCTGAAAATGTTTTGTGTAATAATCCGTATTGGGAACATATTCTTACGTACGAAAAAAATCTTAATGTTGTAAGTGTAACATAAATGTGCGCATATTGACAAACAATGAGCTCTCTTTAGTTTTAATGGCAATTCATAACAACGTATATTTAGGTCATGTTTCTTTTTGCTTCATGAAAATAAGCCGAAAAAAACTGCCCTGATAAAAAATATCAGTATTCATAACAGCCCACAAACCATCGCATAATACGCGCTTAAAACGATCAAAAGCTCATCGATGTTTACGTGCAAGGGATCACTTGCAATGACAGGACTATTGATCATTTGCCATAAATGAAAAGCTAGCTGCATTTTCCTCGTTCCGTAGTTTTTTGAATTCATTATTTTGATGTTTAAATCTCTTAAGGACGAGGCACGACATTTAACGCAATACACGGCATGACTGTTGATAGTGGGTGCGCGTTAACATTTCGAAGTTTATGATTTCCTCCTGCGCCTTAGGCTGCATTATGTGTGGGCCCGGAGTTTATTTCAGCACTCTAACCTAATTAACTAACTAAACTCAAGAAAGTTGAGACAAATTGTTAATTATAGCTTCAAATCCCAGCAAATTAAATGTTACTGAAACATTTACAATTTTGGTGTGTCCCTGTGCTGTAGGGTGAAGCCGGAGCACCCGGATGAAACCCCACCTAACCGCTATAGTGACCATCAACCAAATTTACATGATGTTTATATGAGAAGGAAATGGCGATAATGGATATTTCCGGGTTGGACAAGGATTGATTTATTACCATAACAATCATTTTATGAAAAAAGTAGGGTAATTCTGCTTTCCACTATTCAAAGCTGCCAACATTCTTAGCCCGTGCCATTTATTTATTTGAGCTGTTTATACTCCTTCGTTCATGTCAAAATCGAAAATCAAAGTCAAGTGTAAAATTGTGTGTTCTATTTTAATAGCTACGAGTATTGCGTGACAAACACAAGATGATGTGCTAATGTTGCAGTTATTTACGCACCAGTTGCTGATTATTCGCTGACCTTTCGTCCAATGTACTATGTCAATGCCAGGTCATAGTCTGATTGATTGATCGCCGACTTCATTACGATCAAAGAAAACGTTCTCAATTCCCTTATATGTCGGATAAATGTCGGATAAATGTCTTCAATTCAAAATCCAGGACTATCATCAACCAAACTGAAATCCAATGACTGACCTACAAGAGCTTGTTCAACATCACCAATTACCATCATTTTGTCGAGGGACGTGAGATTATTGTTACATGTAGTTAATCACAGATAATGCGTGTCCAGGGTTTATGTACTGAAAACTATGCTTTGGTCTGTATTTTGAAGGACATATTTAGAGCATCTATTTAATTTTGTACTGCATGTAACGTGCCATGACTGAAAACATGTATTTTTAAACTCTATCATGCAGTTTCGATGCAGGTAATTTTAATTTAATTTAATTTCGCGTTTTTTAAAAGGCTTGAAATCAAAGAGAAAAACCATAGAGGAGATAAAAGCTATAGTTGATGGACCGATGTCATGTATGTTGTTATATTGAAGTTGGTATGGGACCGCCTGTGGTGCAGGCGTGATTTGAAATAGTTTATGCATAAACTCTTCAGTGCGCTGTTTGGCATGCTGTGTAGCAATTATTGCATCATCTTAAACCACCTTTTAGGAAAATACTTAAATTAAAAATTGCTTAAACTAAAACACCAACTAATGATGCTTTAATGAGAAAATGTAAAAGTTAATATATGCGTTCACTTAAAAAATCTACACTGAAAGCCAAACAATATGATCGGTTGAGCCATATTTCAGTTCCTTCATGTATTTCTGTCACTAGTGAAATTCTACTAGTAAACTAGGATAGTTCTCAGACACAGTATTTTTCCGTACACCATAAGACATCTTATCGGCGCCACAATTAATATGAGACAAACATTCTGATAATTAACGTATTGCAGTGCATAAACAAGTTAAATACAAATGTTTGCACACGTGCTATAACAATAACATGAACACTAGTGTTTATCTGAACAATGTATATTCACGAATTTGTCAGGCAAAAGAAAAAATATAACAATTCCAGAAATTAATAGTCAGGACAAAATGGCAAAACTATATAAGTTTACAGTACATCGTTAGTGTTATTAATGTAATACACACATCATGGCATTGGTTCATGCTATTCATTGACTTAGTTGTTTACGGTGAAATCTTCAATGTCGAATTACAATGCATAAATAAAATAATATCTTAATAGACATACTCGGTCAAAGCGTTCACGTGAATTTCCCTATTTCCGGTATTCGACCTATCATAAGTTCGTTAATGTCCGGGTAATTGCGACGAAGTCATAACCGCTCGTATCTGTTCTGTTCGCGATCGATAAACTTTCCTTCATATATATAAAGATGTATATTTTGAATCGATGCAGTAGGAAGTAATTAAAAAATTACAATGAACTACATGTAATTTAAAGAAGAAAACATACGTATATGCATATAACTATACGAATTCGGCAGAATCAAATCAAGATAGGGGCTCATAAATGCGATATTAAAGCCTTCGTGGTAGAGCGTTCGATGTTTAGACAAGTGGTCCCGGATCGGAATCCCAGAGCAGGAAAACTTTTTAAAATGTATTATTGATTCAGGAAAAATACATAATTATATGTTTTGTAAAAAATGTTATAAATATTGTATATAATGGGTTTACTGCCTTAAACGAATTATCGGTTAATCATTCTCTTCACGTTGATATGGAGAAGTTAAATTTAAAAAGGGTTTAATATTAAGCGTGTGTTTTCTCAGCCCCAGCAATTCACGAATACAGTACAGCTCACGCAAAACCAACAAAGTCCGCGGCTACGCCGCGGACAGATTCTTCTGTTAACGTATTTTCGCCGCGTATTTATTCGGCATGATGCCGAGGCACTCGGCGAAATTTCGCGGAGTGACGCCGCGTCTGTTTTTGCCTCGGCATCGATTCGCGGAGTAACGCCGCGTACATGCGGCGATTTGCCGAGTATAACTATTTACAAATATTGATTGTATACTAATCTATAACACATGTTATCGAAATATAGAAACATGCACAGAAAATACGCTATGCGATTGTTAACATTTCTCTATATCTGCATACATTTAATTAAATTATCAATCGGATGTCATCTGTCAAAACAACTATTGTGTATGTCGATAACTAGATCTATATCGAGTTAAAGTTTACACAGTTAAATCCCGTAGATTATTTCGGAAACGAGACTTGCTTTAAACGTCTGTCATGTCGCCAAAATTGTTGCTCAATAATTTAAAGAAAATAAATGTAGTATTAGATACACATTTTACAACATGTACATGATTCTAGGCTTGTTATTCTTTAGCAAGGCAACCAAAATTCTAAAGATGGCTGCCAGTGCAGCAACCATCTGCGAAAAAAGAGAGACATATTGTTGTTGCTTTGTCTAAGTTATCTCTATAACATTAATATGAGGATAAACAGTGCACCCACATCTCAACCTGTGCTTTGCGACACACTCTTTATAAATTTGAATGGGTTGTGTGCATTTCAAACTTGCGGTATAAAAAGCTAAAACATAATTTTGAAAACTAAGATTATGCAATAGCGAACAACTTCAGTACCTTCAGCGATTTGATATAATGTTTTATTTGACCGTACGATTATTAAACCTTAAACATAACATATTTTTATAAATCTTAAACTTGTAAAAATTCCAAAGTATGTATGTTATGTTCAAATACCCGTTATAATATAAAAATGAAGCTTGCACTCTGGTATATATTGTTGGGACGCATTGGCCATGGCATGTATTACTAGTATGTATTTGTCTATTGTTGAAGATCGTGTACCTTAAACATGATGAACGGGAGGGCTTGTGCGCTTGATATTTCGTTTATGTTAATGCACCCAATATTTATAAGACCCATGGCGAACGCCTCATAAGTTTAAATTGTACTTGTGAAATCTGATACGGCTTTGGAAAATCCCGGTCTGTTGCAATCGATACCCCTGCAAAGCTTGTTTTTGTATATGATAAAAATAGGTTTGCAAGTACGTCCTTTAATTTTTGGGCTTGCTGTTTTAAGATTTTGTGAAATGGGAAGAACATATTTGCAATGCCAATTATTTTCAATGAATAACTTAAGTCGGGCAGACATAGCCGATATCTTATTAACTACTTTTATGAATAAAACTTCCGTGTGTAACGCAAATGCTTGATATATATTTGTTATTCCAATTTTCGGAACTGGACATACCGATCGTTAAACTGATACTAGATTTGCACACTCTTAAATAAAGAAAAGAAAATTCCCCTACAAGCTGGCCATTATTTACGTTATTGATAATACACTTAGTTTTTAGATGTGTATTTATATTCTTTTCCAACGAGACATGGTTAACTGGGATATACACGTAATAGGATGATTTATTTTATTAAGTGCGATCAGTTATTATTTTCTGTTTGAAACAAGCATCATAAAATCGATTAATTGTATAATAGAAACACATAACATATTTTTATTATATATATTTATGGTTTTGAATTCATGTTGCATTTTATTATGTTTTTTTTTTTAATAAAAAAGTGTATATCCTATGTACTGCAAATGACATTAAGTCTCGTCTTATTATATACCATGTTGTACTTTATATAATCGTCTTTTCCATAAACTCATTATAAGTATTATGGATATGTGAATAATAAAGCACAAAAATATAGTACCACATATAAATGGGGGACACACCTTCATATATTGGCAATACACCTCATTCGTTTTCTTATTTCATTCAAAAGTGTAAGCTCCCTTTAACAGGCCTACTTTTATTCCCGCATCATATTACAAGCTTAATGTTTACAGCACACAGCGATAACATGTTACGAAACTGCAACTAAATTGCATGTTAAAACCCTCTTAAAATGCAATAATTTATGTCAAGGCCTCAATTTCATTGTGGAAAAGTATACCGTACTTAAGCATGGCCTACGTGCATGTTAGCGCTGAAAACATGACAGTGCGCCGTTAGTTTAGTTTTCAAACAAACATTTGAATACGTATTGTATCTTTGCAATCTGATACAACGCCCGGGAATGGCGGTCTGATAAAATCAATATCCCAGCCAAGCCTGCTCTACATTAATATATTTTGCATACCAGCAGGCTGAATATAGTTTCTTAATTGTCCATGTCAACAGGAAGATAAGTATCGAATGTGTAGAATTTCCAACGACTAACCAAGAGAGTATTACCACTTAAGAACAATTAAACAGGTGCATGCCATGGTGGTCTGATGTGTCATTATGCAAGGATATTTAATACGTGTTTCTTCCGATCATATTATTTTCCTGCCATTGTAAATGTTTTGCAATATGCATTGTAATATACATCAAGCCTTTTCAGACAACTATTTGTATGATCAAGAATAAGGAACATTCATGAACAACACGCTTTACATTGTAGTTAAGATCTTTAATCCTGTTACTTGCAAACGCCTATGCGCCATAGTGTGGTTTTCAGTAGTTATGTGAATCACATTATATTACATGTTAACTTGTATAAACAGCCATTGTATTTAAGTAGGTCATGGTTGTATTGATTGCTGAATATTTGCTTGGAGAGGCTTCTTAAGTTACAGGCGCGATTATGTTAATTGATTATTTAAGTCTAAAATAGTGTTCAGGTGATCATTTTCGTCGTAATTGTAAAGCTTTTTGGTTATGCGATAAGTTTAAGTGTGGCAGTTAGAGCAGGTATAAATACCATATATTTCAATGCATATTTTGCCAAAAATCATGATAAAGGTTTACCACTGAAAACTTCACGTATCATTGCCTTCGATACGTATATGTAAGGCAAACGTATAATGGTGTTACGATTACAACCTTTTGGTAATTCATGACACGCAAGGAATTTTGTAAGAATAATGTAATGACAGTGTTCTTATTTTCTTAACGTAATGTTCAACACATGAATTTGCGGGGTACAGAATTCGCGCTATATCGATTGCCAATGTGCTCCTGCGGTCTTTATCTTTAATACCCAGTCCATGTAAAGAAAAGCTACTTATTTTTAATCAGAACACTCGTTTAACCCTTTCCCTATCAGCAAAGTGGAAATGGCTATGTGCAAACAGCATAAAACCAGAACAGCCTGCGAGTAACTCGCAGTCTGTTCAGGTTTAATGCTGTTTGCTGCTCATCAGTATCTAATGTTTGTAGATGAAGGCTTAAGAACTTGAATCGAGTAAGAAAGGTCTTAAATTAAATATAACTTTCCAAGGGACTACAAATGCGTGAAAATACGTATCTAAGTGGTAAAGGGTTAAATTGAAGCCTATTATGCTTGTTCGATGTACATGTATACACGTCAGTTCTTATGTTTAGCGGTCCACTTCTACATCTATGTTCAAATGCGGTCGTGATATTGAACATAATCAGCATCATCATCATCAGCAGCAGCAGCATCGGCGGCGGGGCGGCGGCGGCGTCGTGGTCGTCGTCGTCATTTTCATCACCATCATCATCATCATTTGCATATGATACTTCACGTGTATGAGATATATGTGGTTTCATTAGCTGAAATACAATAATGTTCTGTAAACAGCAGTATTTGGCATACGTACGTGTTTTTTTATGCCCCCCGAAGAGTGGCATGAAGTTTTTGAACTGTCCGTCAAGCCGTCCGTCTGTCTGTCCGTCAGTCCGTCCGTCCGTCCGAACACTTTATCATTGGTCATAACTTTTGCAATATTGAAGGTAGAAACTTGATATTTGGCATGCATGTGTATCTCATAGAGCTGCACATTTTGTGTGGCCAAAGGTCAAGGTCATCCTTCAAGGTCAAAGATAAAATATATGGCTTCAAAGCGGCGCAGAAGGGGGCATTGTGTTTCTGACAAACACCTCTCTTGTTAGTTGTTCGCTTGCGAACAATTAAGGTTAAGAGCTAGTTTTGCAAGTCGGTCTGCTCTTAACTACCCTAAGAACGATGACCACCGCATCTGCTTGTGCACACTGATTAGCCTGTTTATGCTTTACCACTGGTACACTGCAGACAGTGAGTGTGTGTATGTAATCAATAGTGATTAACAGCCTGTGCGACGACATTGGCCAGTTTGTCATTGAAATCTGTACATATTGGCAGAGTTCAGGGAAAACGGGGCCTTATGTATGTCAAATAAGTGGTGTCCTGTGCACACTGATTAGCCAGTGCAGTTCGCACAAGCTAATCAAGGACGACACTTTCTGATTCTATGGTGTTTTTCGTTTAAAGACAGTCTCTGGTACTGGGTTGACAATTTATGCATATGCATTAAGCCCTGTTTTCCCAAGAAGCTGCAGTCAGTATACAATACACTAATTGTTTCAGTAATGAAGGAACTGAAACAGCGTAACGGTAACGATACAGTGTGTTTAAATTATATTTTATTTAGAGGAATTGTCCGAACGTAGTTAATCTACATTTAATAAACATCATGATTTCGGAACTTGTAATCAGTTTCTATCCCAGGTAAATTATAGTTTATAAGATTGTTCGCCGAGTGACTCAGCGTCATATCACCAACAATTTCCGCGGCGTGTCTCGGCGAACAGACACGGCGACTCGGCGACCAGATGGTCGATGCCGAGTCGACTCCGCGAACAATTGATGTCGTCAAACTCCGCGGATCGCGGAATTTGTTGGTTTTGCGTGAGCTGTACTGTACATACAATTGGTACACAGTGCAAGAATTAGTTTATTTTAAAATAAAATTACAACAAAGTTAAGATTAAGCAAATACCCTAGAATAAATTTGATATTATCGTTTTGCTAATTTATTATAAAACAAACAACAACAACTAAAATTAATGGCTTTATATAGTAACCTATACATTAAAACGATACCACGCTTCTAAGCCTATTGACAGGCACAGGTGATATGCTGGGAATTCTAGTTCTAGTTGACTTTTGTTTATAATTATATGATTTGTAGCTGATGTAGGCTAAACAAAATCAAGCATTATTTGAATGAACGAAAACAATCACGGAATTAAGAAAACATATCCATAGTAATGTTCAGTTATAGTTATTATTTTTAAAAATTAACATACATTTAGAAATATTTAACTCGCACAACCGCACACATTGATTAAGTTCCATGAAATGCAAATTTAAATATTACATTCACAATATACATTTATTTAAAATATTACATTAACAATATACATGTATTAAAATGTTTTCTAATATACAATATAACATGTCTTGAAGTTTAGTATAAAGACACATTTTACATTATAACAAACGCAAAATACAAAGATAGTTCGAAATCTTTCGAAATTCTTCAACGATAAAAACCTTACAACAACACTATTCAATTTTAATTAATCGGAATAGTATTCCGAGTTGATATAACCACACCAATACACGAAAGTCAATATTTAATAATTGTGTAGAAAGCCTGATAACATGGATAACATTTACATCTTACTAGTCAGCTAACTCATTGCCGGTGAGATCTTATACAAATGAAGTTTCCAGATGTCGTAAGCGCAGTTGGACACCGCCAGTCTAATGCCATCCTTAGACACACATATGATGTACGGGTACTTTATATACACTGGGTAGTTGCCGAGTATTGTACCGTCAAAGGGCAGGTGAACGATGGAGTGGTTATTCTGACTGCACACCAGCACCGTGTGACCTGGCCCTGGACAGGCACCACGAGGTTCCTGTATGTTCTCATTAGTGACTGCTCTCGACGTGCCCTTCACGGTGTCGTACATTTTCACTGTGTGAGCGAATCTGTCAGTCAGTACTAGCGTGTTCTTAGACTGGACATACGTGCACATACTCTCATCCTCTCCGTACGTTTTCACAGGACACGTCAGGAAGTGATCAAAGTCAGACTCCACCCCGTCCACTGATATCATTCTAGCAGGACGAAGATCATCGACCGTACTCACGACCATATGAGATGGAGACATCCAGCATATAGTGTCAAAATTGGATGATGTACTGATCTCCCTGGTCAGTATGATGGTATTGTCTGT
>NC_068356.1:102344569-102372069 GCF_020536995.1 Dreissena polymorpha | reverse complement strand
GAAGTAGTAGAAGTAGTAGAAGCAGTAGTAGTTGTAGTAGACGTAGCAGTAGAAGTAGTAGAAGAAGTAGTAGTAGTAAAAGCAGTAGTAGTAAAAGTTGTAGTAGAAGTAGTATTTGTAGTAGTAATAGTAGTAGTAGTAATAGTTATAGTAAAAAAATAGAAGTAGTAGTAGTAGTAGCAGTAGTAGTACTTGTAATAGTAGTAGTAGTAGTAGTAGTAGAAGTAGTAGAAGTAGTAGTAGTAGTAGTAGAAGAAGTAGAAGTAAGAGTAGAAGTAGAAGTAGTAGAAGTAGTAGAAGTAGTAGTAGTTGTAGTAGCAGTAGTAGTAGTAGTAGTAGTAGGAGTAGTAGTAGTAGTAGCAGTAGTAGTTGTAGTTGTAGTAGAAGTAGTATTAGTAATAGTAGTAGTAGTAATAGTAGTAGTAAAAAAAGAAGTAGTTGTATTAGTAGCAGTAGTAGTAGTTGTTGTAATAGTTGTAGTAGTAGTACAAGTAGTAGAAGTAGTAGTAGAAGTAGTATTAGTAGTAGTAGTTAGTAGTAGTAGTAGAAGTAGGAGTAGTAGTATTAGTAGTAGTATTAGAAGTAGTAGTGATGCAAACAGAACAACCATCATGTGGTAGGTGCCAAAACAGAACAACCATGATGTGGTAGGTGCCCAAACAGAACAACAGTCATGTGGTAGGTGCCCATTCAGAAAAACCATCTTGTGGTAGGCACCCCAACAGAACAACAATCATGTGGTAGGTGCCCAAACAGAACAACCATGACGTGGTAGGTGCCCAAACAGAACAACCGTCATGTGGTTGGTGCCCGAGTAGAACAAACACCATGTGTTAGGTGCCCAAACAGAAAAACCATGATGTGGTAGGTGCCCAAACAGAACAACAGTCATGTGGTAGTTGCCCATTAAGAAAAACCATCTTGTGGTAGGCACCCCAAGAGAACAACAATCATGTGGTAGGTGCCCAAACAGAACAACCATGACATGGTAGGTGCCCAAACAGAACAACCATCATGTTGTAGGTTCCCAAACCAGAACAACCATGACGTGGTAGGTGCCCAAACAGAACAACCATAACGTGGTAGGTGCCCAAACAGAACAACCATCATGTGGTAGGTTCCCAAACCAGAACAACCATCATGTGGTAGGTGCCCAAACAGAACGACCATCATGTGGAAAGTGCCAAAACAGAAGTAGTTGTAGTAGTACAAGTAGTACAAGTAGTAGTAGTAGTAGTAGTAGTAGTAGTAGTAGTAGTAGTAGTAGTAGTAGAAGTAGTAGTAGTAGTAGTAGTAGTAGTAGTAGTAGTAGTAGTAGTAGTAGTAGTAGTAGTAGTAGTAGTAGTAGTAGTAGTAGTAGTAGTAGTAGTAGTAGTACTAGTACTAGTACTAGTAGAAGTAGTAGTAGTAATAATAGTATTGGTTGTTGGTGTAGTTGTAAACAGTAAAGATAGGAAGTAAGTAAATTAGTAAATAGTTATATTGTGGAAAGTGCCAAAACACAAATAGCAGTATTAGTAGAAGTAGTAGTAGTAGTAGTAGTAGTAGTGGTAGTAGTTATAGTTGTATTAGTATTAGTTTAAGTATTAGTAGTAGAAGTAGTTGTAGTAGTAGTAGTAGTGTTCCCGCGGCCGAAAATCAGAATCAGAAAAAAGAAAGACGGCCAAGATAGCCCTTTATCGGTTCGGTTCATTCAATCTTTGTCAAAAATATGACATAGTGGTCAAGTTTTTGAGTCAGAAACGATTTTTACTTTGATTTGCATCAAGAAAATCATTCTTCTAAAATACTCAAGTATTATGTGAACAAGTCCCCATATATTTGACCTTTGACCTTGAAGGATGACCTTGACATTTCACAACTCAATATGTGCAGCTCCTTGAGATACACCTGCCAAATATCAAGTTGCTATCTTCAATATTGCAAAAGTGATGTCAAATGGTAAAATTTGACGCAAACCAACCAACAAATTTGACCTTGAAGGATGACCTTGACTTTTCACCACTCAAAATGTGCAGCTCCATGAGATGTATATGCGTGCAAAATATCAAATTGCTATCTTCAATATTGCACAAGTTATGGCCAATGTAAAAGTTTGACGCAAACCAACAAACCAACCAACAAACTAACAGACAGGGCAAAAACAATTTTTCCCCCAGCATAGACTGAGGGACATAAAAATACAGCTTCTAACGCTTCTAAGTTCATTAAGGACAGTTATAGTTGATAGACGAATGGGCAGATGGAAAAAAGAAAACGAAAGGCATCAATCTCGTTTTGTCTCTATCTACATGCTGCCTTTTGACAGGCTTACTAAATGTAACACACCAAGAAAGGGTTTTTTCAGATCTTATGTATTCACAAAAAGGAGATACGTTAAGAACACAGAATGAAACCGATCAAATTACACATTTTTCTTGAAGAACAAATTTTATTAAATCAAACATTATGGGCACTTGAGTTTTTATAAGGTTTTTTGTAAGAATTGTACCCCACATGACCCAATGTCAAACTTTGCTTAGATATCATAAAGAAAAACATCCTAGTCAAGCATCATCATTATTGGACCACAACTATGGCCTCTAATGTGTTTACAAGGTTTTTGTAAGATTAGACCCCATGACCTAGATTTTTTCCCCACATTACCAAACGTCAAACTTGAACTAGATATCCAGACAAACATCCTGGTCAAGTTTCATCATTATTGAACCAAAACTCTGGCATATGGCGTGTTTACGAGGTCTTTGTAAGATTTGACCTGGTGACCTATCTTTTGACCTATCATGACCAAACATCAAACTTTGCTTACACAAATAAATATTATGACCAAGATTCATAAAATCTGAAACAAAATTTTGACCTCTAAAGTGTTTGTATATAATGTAATGAAAATTTTGACAATCTAAGGGGTATAATTATGTCATTTATTATGCGATTTTGCTCATTATCAAACTTGACTGAGACCTTGTGGCCATGTAGCTTCTCAGCAACTTTGATAAATAATGCTTGAGAAATGTGAATGCTAGAGTGTTTACAAACCAAATGTGGACGGACGGACGTACGACGGACAAAGACCGATCGGATCCTAAAACCTCACCTGAGCAATCAGGTGAGCTAAAAAGCGTGTTTTCTTTTCAACGATCTGAGCCATTTTCCAACTTGTCCGAGATATCAATAATACCAATGTCTTGACTAAGTTTCACGATGATTAGGCAAAACAGTAACTTCTAGAGTGTTCACAAGGTTTCTCTATAGTCATATAAGAAAAACCTCCCCACCACCCCTGGCTGCCATGTTTTTTGACCGATCGGGACCATTTTCGAATTCATATGAGATATAAATAAAACCAATGTTTTCACCAAGTTTCATGACGATTGGGCAAAAATGTGACTTCTAGAGTGTTCACATGCTTTTTTTACTATATAAATATGAGAAAAATGCGCCACCCCCCTGGCACCCATGTTTTTCAACAGACCGGGACCATTTTCGAACTCAACTCTCGTATCTAGAAAAAAAAATGTTCTGACCAAATTTCATGAAAATTGGGCTAAAAGTGTGACTTCTAGAGTGTTCACATGTTTTAAATATATACACTTAGAGAAAACTGCCCCGCCCACTGGCGGCCATGTTTTTTCATCGATCGGGACCATTTTAGAACTCGTCCGATATATCAATAAAACCAATGTTTTAACCAAGTTTCATGATGATTGGGCAAACAATGTGACTTCTTGACTGTTCACAAGCCTTTTTTACTACATGTATATAAATATAAGGAAATCTGCCCCGTCCCCCTGGCAGCCATGCTTTTCAACGAACCGGAACCATTTTCGAACAAAACTCACATATCTAGGAAACAAATGTTCTGACCAAAGTTCATGAAGATTAGACCAAAAATGTGACTTCTAGAATGTTCACATGTTTTCACTATATGCATATAGAAAAAACTGCCCCGCCCCCTGGTGGCCACGATTTTTGAACTCTTCCGTGATATCAATAAAACCAATGTTTTGACCAAGTTTCATGATGATTGGGCAAAAATTGTGACTTCTAGAGTGTTCACAATGTTTCTCTATAGCCAAATTAAGAAATCAGCCCGCCTACTGGCGGTCATGTTTTTCAACGGACCGGAACCACTTTTGAACTCAACCAACATATCATTTAAACAAACATTTTGACAAAGTAACATGAAGATTGGGCATGAAATGTGACTTCTACAGTTTTTCTTTACACGGTTTTTCTTATAGTTTACCTAGTGACCAAGTTTTTGACCCAGCATGACCCAGTTTCGAGCTGGATCGAGGTATCATTGGGACAAATCTTCTGACCACGTTTCATGAAGATCTGACAAGAAATGTGGCCTCTAGAGTGTTTACAAACCAAATGTGGATGATGGACGGACGGACGACTGACAAAGACCGATCCTTAAAGCTAACCTGAGAAATCAGGTGAGCTAAAATGGATTACTTTACAAATATTGAATTATTTATAATTTACTTTATAAAGTCACATTGTTACACCATGTAACAACATAAGTGAATATAAAAAAGTAAGCTGGCTATACACGAATAAAAAAAATTCTATTAATTCCAAAATACAGATGCTCAAATAAAAACTAAAACTAATCTAATACGCAATTTCTGAATTATAAATATGATACGACAACAAATAAACCTCTTACAAATGGCGGACATAAAACATCAAAACCAATATTTAATGAAATCAATTAATGAATATACAGTAATTTCAGAGTATAACAAGCAAATTCGTTGAATTGATATCCCCCGCAAAATAAATTTTGTTTATGGATGGGTGTAGAACTAAACGAAACGGTACAATTGAAGGGTTGTGCATTTTGTCAATTATTTTTGTTAACTCATGTGTACCTGTGGTGGGTTTTCAGACTATAAAATACAGATATTATATTTTTCATGAATCAATTAAATTGATAGTATCATGACAAAAGGAGAAATTGCTTATGAGCATTTTCTTAAATAGAAATCTTACAAATTGCCTCAAAAAGTAACAACATACAAAAATAACAAACGACAATAGCTGAAAACTAAGACAGAAGAGGATTCTTGAGCGTTCAATATTTATTGAGGTAAATTAAGAAGTCTTGCCTTTTGCACGAAAACATCAAATCTTAATATACACTACATTTTCAGAGTGTTGCAGAGCGAAAACAAAATCCCTCATGACATACGTAGAAATAACATAAATAAGTTTTTAAGGTTAATCATCCAGCATTCTTAAGTACGACCTTACATGAAGCATTTGTGTACCCTTGACCCTTGATGTGAATCGTATGACCTTACATGAAGTATATTGTGTGACGCTGACCTTAACCCTAGACAAGAACCTTGACCTTAAGCCTAGACATTAATCTTACATATGACACACAGCAAGGAAGAAGATGGAGAAGAATTATGGAAGTTTATTACAGAATCCCCTAAGGCAAGTAATGGCTTAATAATAAATAATTCTACAATGTGTGACCTTTGAAGTGTGACCTTGACTTTGGTCAAAAACACATAGGTCTAGCACTGCCTGATAATTGAGAACAATTACATCAGGCCATTTTGAGAATCCATTTTAGTATGATAGAATCCTTACCAAACGCGGCATATTTAATCAACATGTGTGATTTTTACATTTGTATGTGCCTTTGAACATGACCCTAGCAACCTGGATCATATATTTGACACTCAGCTAAATTATGGAGAACAATTGTGGACAGTTATTACAGAATCCATTGATGCATAGTAAAGGAATTACTAAATAATGAATAATTCATCAAATTTGTGACCTTTGACCTCAATGTGTGACCTTGACCTTAGCCCCTAGGATTATGTTTGTTGAATGTGAAGCACCCCGCAGATGATTGAGAACAAATATGGCAAGTTTCATGGTTCTGGCTCATATGTTAATATTAAAAAGAATTTTTTCAAGATACAAAGGGCCATAACTGCGTTATTAACAGATGGTGTACAATGCCATTTGGCGTGCATCATGCTCTTATCCATATATATATCGAGGGGTGAGCGGAAGACTGTTGTAATTCATATTAAATAAAGAAGGAGATAAGACAGTTTTCCGTTCAGCCCTCGATATACTCATACCAAGTTTCAATGAAATCCTCAACATCACCTCCAAGTTATGGCTCCGGACACAAAAGTTCCAGCCGAACGGAAAGACAAACGGACGGACAACGCCAAAACAATATCCATTCGCCTATGGCGGGGGGTAATGGGAGAGCGGACACTCAATACGGACCGACCGACCGACAGACAAGTTCAGTCCTGTATACCCCCCTCAATTTCGTTTGAGGGGGTATAATTACTTTTTTATCTACTTTTACTCTTATTACAGCTTAAGTGTTTTTTAGTCGAAATGAAATGGCCATGATTGTAATTAATATCAAACGACGTCTAATGCAAAATGATTACCTCCGAATGCTGATGGTTGGTAAGCACTGCCGACAGGATTTGCCAATCCGAAGGCTGACGGAGTGGCTCAAAATGTTGGCGTCGTAGAAGGGGCGTTACCTCTAAACACTGACCCAACACTTGTGTTCTGACCCCGGAAAGCTGAACCAAAGAACGACATAAAATGTCAAATGTTTTCATAACATATAACTATGATTAAATTAAGTCCTCAACAAAAAGTGGTTTGTTTACTGTAACAAGCCTTAACAGGAGGGTCAAACGCCATTTTGATCTTACATGAGACCCCGAGAAACTTAAATGTTCAGAGCAAGAAGTTTTCTCTAGGTTTCGCAATAAAACTGCATTAGCACCAGACAGCCATGTATTTAACAAACCACCATCATTTTAACTCACTTCATATATCAAAGCAACACAATAATCGTTTAGTATTCTAAGCAAGTTTCAGGTTGAGTGGGTTGCAAACGTTATTTTAGTGTTATAACTGTTTACTAAAGCCAGACAAGGAAAACTGCCTCACCAAATGAGGGCGTCGCTGTGGCAGCCTGCTGTTGGGAGGCGCCAAACTTGAACACGACCGGTGTAGAACCGGTGGCATTGTTGGTCTTCTGTACTCCAAAGTCAAATGATGACTGGACACCATTGCCAAATACTGGAGCAGGATAGCTATCCTGAAAAATAGGCAAGATGTTAACAACAAGTGTTGCAGTAATTTTATATCGCTGTTGAATTTCAAGGCTGGTGAGAACACCTTTCCATCTTAAATGATCTTAGCTCTAAGCACGTAAAGATAAGTTACATTTTGCATATGTATAAATTATGCAAGTCTTCAGCAGAAAAGTTAGGAAGGAAACCGATAGGCCAAAGGTATTTCACCACCTCTTTTGAAGATCTGGTATATATAATCATTCTCAAATAACCAGCTGAATTGATAGCTGGTTAAAACAATACAACACTGAAAAGTGATGCAAACAAGTGTAAAAGTGTTTCTTTTTTATTCCAAAAATAAAGATTTATGTTGTCAGGTTTAGCATTTTCTCTCTCAATTGAAATTTTATTAAGACTTACACGTGTGCTAAAAAAAAATTAAACATAATTTAAATGATTTAATATGAGTCTTGCTCTGGAATAACCAAAGTTACCGGTAAATGAAGGTATATACAGTGTCGTCCACAAATTATAATCAGGCACACATTTTTCCCTTAATGGTATTTTACATTTAAACAGTGTCTCTTCTTCAGTTGGCAAGAATACAGTTTAAGCAGGAAGTGTCATCCCAGATTAGCCTGTGTGGAATGCACAGGCTAATCTAGGACAACACCACCACATGCTTTGAGCCCCATTTTCCAAGAGCAAGGCTCATACTGTTAATTTAATCAATTTGAAATGATCACACCTGTGCATTGCTTGTAGCTCCAAATGCAAATGGCGAGCTGGTCGCGACCGGCTTATTGGCCTGACCAAACTGGAACAGCCCCGAGGAGGCAGCCGCTGATGTTCCTGTCGATGGTAATAAAGAGTTCTCTGCAGAACTATTGATCATCCCAAACGACGGTGCAGCAGCAGTGAAACTATTTGTCAGTCCAAATGACGGGGCAGTGGTAAAACTACTTGTCGCCCCGAATGAAAAATATGCATTACAACTGTTTGTCTGTCCGACCGTCAGTGGCGCAGTAGAATTGTTTGTGTGCCCAAATAATGGCTGCGCAGTAGAACTGTTTGTAAGAGCAAATGACGGGGTAGCTGTTGAACTGTTTGTCAGCCCAAATGACGGGTAGCAGTGGGAACTGACGCTGAGTTCATTGCAGATGACCTTAAAGAGGATGGGTTACTACTTGTTCCGCCCAGAGTACCAGTCGATGTTGACTTGTTGGCCCCTCCAAAAGTAAACAGTCCGGTGCTCGCAGTACTCAAGGTCTCTGCTGAAGTTTTCTGATCAAACACAAAAAGGCTTGGGGTAGCAGCCGTTGAACTGCTGGAGGCTGTATAACAGCAGTCTTCGAATTAGCCTATAAGCCCGAAGCCCGAGTCGATTCTTGGGCCGGTCGGTCGATCCTAAATGCTTATAAAATAGCCCGATCGGTCGATTAAATATTTGAGCGTCATATCAATGACCTAATTTATACGCGTTTTTAAGAGGCACGATTAAATTTGCTATTTAAATGCCTAAAATGACGTTATACGTTTAAAAGCATGCGGCCGCCATTTTTCTAAACTGTCGTGTAAACATCGTGTATGTTGCTATTTAAAGTAATGATGCAATTGACGCCCAATCAAGAACAGGTTATTCAAACTGAATATGCGTAGATCATGTTCCGGGATGTTCGCGCATCGGGCACTTTGTAATGTTTTAAAATAATGACCAATCTAGAAGCGTATTTAATTTTAGAAGCGTTTTCCGAAAATGTATTTATAATTCATGAAAAATGGACGAAGTAATTTTTCAATCAGAATAAAAGAGTCTGTAAGGGATATTGTACGCATTGGGTTTAAACAAAATGATCCTTATTACAGTTAGGTTTCCATGTGTTTTAATCAATTATTCTTGCGTATTAGAAGACAATTGTTCAGCGTATTTTTAATAATTGTAGTACTTTCGTTTATTCTGTAATCTCGTTCTGCTACGTGACCTAATTTGCTACTTATAATCTGTTTACGAATATACAATACTTTTCACGGTTGACACATGCTTATTAAAACATCAGGAGTAAATTAAAGAAGCAGACATTGTCACTTGGCAGATTGGGCAATTAACACACCCAGTGGCCTTTTGTTCTGAAGCCACATGCCGACAATTCAGAAATTCACCGGCGATTGTCCTAGTAATAATACGATAATAATCTGTTATTTTAATAGGTTGATGTATTTTTGAAGTTCTTCGGATATTTTTAAACATGATAATAATTCGATTGCTTTAAAATAAAACCAAACACCGGTCCAACTGATTAATGGAATCATTGAATGAGAACATGTGTAATAATAAAGTTACAATAAACAGCATAATTATCTGGTGCATTTTGTATAAAATGCATTTCAAAAGGAAAAATAATACCCTTTATTACTTTAATCACATTCATCTGTTTTTACTAATGGAAGAAGACTTTCTGATTTTAAATAACTATTTTGGTGCTCCTGGCCAAAAATGTCATAAAATTTAAATTGACCTCGGGCTATAGAACATGTCTTCGGGCTATTCAAAATTCCATCTTATTAGCCAGAAGGGCTATTTGGCTAAAATAGTTAGCGTGAAGACTGTAACAGACAAAATATGTTAAACCATTACACATCAGATACGTACTTATACGAACTTTGACACGCTTGAAGTCTCTCAGAAAAAATCAAATGAAAAGAACCTTATTATTATTTACTTTTTATTGGCATCTTGTCCAACCCTAAGATACTGATAAGAAGCAAACAGCATAAAGGCTGAACAGACTTCGAGTAACATGCAGGCTGTTCTAGTTATATGATGGTTGCATATACCCTGGTAGCTATTTTTACCTAACTTCTGAATGGGAAAGAATAAATGATAAGTGAAATATGATAGCCAAACACAAGCCAAACTTTAAGCCAATGCAAACTAAGCTAAATAAAGTCATTGTTAGTCCCCCATCGGTGATACCGGAGAAGACTTATGGTTTGCGCTCTGTGTGTCTGTCAGTAACACTTTTCTGGGCCCTGGGATAACTTTAAAGGTTCTTCATATTTTTTTCATGAAACTTGAAACATGGACATAAATTATGTCAATATGGAGATTATGCGGGTCATTTCATTTTGTTTTTACGTCAAGAATTCTGGTTGCTATGGCAACAAATAGATTAGAAATATTGCTAAAAATGGTGGGTTCTGCGATAATTTTAAAAATTCTTCATTTTAAACAGGCTCATCAGGGACGACACTTTCTTTTTTATGGACTTTTTGTGTTGACTGGCGTTTAGGCTGACAGTGGCATTACTGATTAGCCAGTGTGTACTGCACAGACTAAACTAGGTCAGCACTTAACGCAAACGCCTTTAGCCCAGTTTTTCAACGTAAGGTAGTACAACTGTAATGGGCAATATTCCAAAACCCATTTAAAGTCACTATAACGCTCAAAATCAATGAAAATTCCGTTAGGTATTTCGTAAAATAAAGTAAACACCTTAACAATCAGTGTTCCTTATAGCAATAGCCAAAATTTCAACGCTAGATGTGGTATGATTACTTAGATTTTTGTAGATACAAAATGCTCGTATTTATTTATTTGTGGCCACAATTAATTCCGGGTGTGTAGAAATACCGAAATCCCCGTAATTACCGAAATCCCCCAAAATCCCCAGTTTCCCCCGAAATCCCCAATTATATTTATTATTTATCAAAATACTGCGGATAATAAGATAGACTATTGCAAAATACAATCTATTCACTGATGAAAAATTGTTTTTATCCATGTTTGGTAGTGAAAAACTAAAATATATACATAATTATTAGGATTCCGAGTATGAATCCATAGTGCATGTTTTCACAAGCACGATCAGGTACAGAAATCCCCGCTGTAAATATTATTGTTAAGTTTTTGTCTGTACCTCTTCTTTCTAATATCAAAAAGCCACCCAGATGATTTTTGGACACTTGAAGAGCTTTACAAATTACTATTATTGATAAATAATAAATATTATTGGGGATTTCTGGGGATTTCGGGGGATCTCGGTAATTACGGGGATTTCGGTAATTCTACACACCCGGAATTAATTGTGGCCACAAATAAATATAAACGAGCATTTTGTATCTACAAAAATCTAAGTAATCATACCACATATAGCGTTGAAATTTTGGCTATTGCTATAAAGAACACTGATTGTTAAGGTGTTAACTTTATTTTACGAAATACTTAACGAAATTTTCGTTGATTTTGAGCGTTATAGTGACTTTAAAGTATTATTTTTATAAACTTCATACCATATTTGGTCTTATTGAACATTTTTATGGTGGCTTTCCATGCACACATTATTTTGGTGATTTTTTATGTATGATGACCCATAATTTGAATTTTCTTCTTACTTAAATTTCCCCTGGGGATAAATACATTCAATAAACTCATATGTTTTAGAATTGTTGTTAACAATGTGTGTATATCTAGTACAGGATATTATTCTAGATGAAAAAATAACAATACAAGACAATTGAGTGATAACAATAATGACAAAAATCTGCTTTATTATGTAAGGTCCTTCAAACTACAAGTTTGACCCGTGTATGCAAAACTTGACCCATACAAAATCATATTTTTTATAAGTTGTTTGTTATTTCCTTAGAATTTGAGCATTTATATTTTTATCAGAGACATGTGATAAGCTTAAATCGAAGTAAAAAAGCATATTGCACGCGTATATTTTGAACAATTCACTAAAATCTAATAGGATCATAAGAAATATTTTGAACGAAATTCAAAACCACAAAATGGCATATGGTCAAAAAATGCAAAATAAACAGAGTCATTTACCAATTCAGTTAACACCTTTAATGTTCTTACTCACTTAATACATATATTTAATACAATATGCAGTTATGCTAAAGCTGTTAACATAAATATATAACATTGATAGATTGAAATTCTCATGACCCCGTACCTCACAAACTTATAGTCAATTAGTAACACTATACAAACAAGAATATTAATGAAAAATTTCACAAGAGCCATGTTAACATGGCTATCCCCGCCATAATGTGTTTGCTTGTATGAGAACATTTGTTTTAGAGAGTAGAATAATATTTGTAAAACATGGAACAAGTGTCATCTGTGACTAAACGGATACAAATTTACTATGAAATAAAATTAAGGGAGATAATCCAAAAACTACCGCCCATAGAGTTATGGTTCTTGTTCACTGCACTTCTCCATCTGTTTATATTTCTAGTTTCAAGTAAATCCCTTCAGTAGATTTAGAGTTATGCTAAAGACAAAAAATTACTTTGAAATTAAATAAAAGGAGATAATTAAAAAACTAAGGTAGATAGAGTTATGGTTCTTAGTTACAGCACTTCTCCTACTTGCCATCTGTTTATATTTTAAGTTTCAAGTAAATCCCTTCAGTAGATTTAGAGTTATGCTCCGGACAAACATTAATTTTGTAATTTTATAAAGAGATTATTAAAAAACTAAGGTAGATATAGTTATGGTTCTTGGTCACTGCACTTGTCCTAGTTGTCATATGTATATATTCTAAGTTTAAAGTAAATCCATTGCAAAAGTATATTTGGAGTTATTCTCTGGACAAAAAATTACTTTGAAATTAAATAAATGGAGATAATTAAAAAACTAAGGTAGATAGAGTTATGGTTCTTAGTCTCTGCACTTTTCCTACTTGACATCTGTGTATATTTCAAGTTTCAAGTAATCCCCTTCAATAAATTTAGAGTTATGCTCCAGACAAGAATTTACTTTGAAATTATATAAAGGGAGATAATTCAAAAGCTAAGGTAGATAGAGTTATGGCTCTTGGTCACTGCACATCTCCTAGTTGCCATATGTTTATATTCTAAGTTTAAAGTAAATCCAATGATATAACTGAAATACTCATGAGAAATTCGATGAAACAAACTTCTCATTTGGCTAAAAATGGGGTCCATAACTTTCATAAGTAAAGATGACAAGAGGGCCCAAAAGGCCCAAAGTCGCTCACCTGATATACTAAGGAACTGACCTGCTCACTGCAGCCCCAATATATCATTAGAACAGATGTTCTGACCAAGTTTCATGCAGAGTGAACTATAAATGTAACTTTCAGCGTGCTCACAAGGTTTTGATATAGCCACATTAGGATAAAATTCGCCGACCCCTGGCGGTTATGTTGAATTGGTCCAAGATAGCATTAAATAATTGTTCTGACCAAGTGTTATAAATATTGGACAATAAATGTGACGTTCAGAGTGTAAACAATGTTTAACTAAAGCCTTATAAGGAAAATATCATTGGGAAAAACCTTTACATCAAGTTTCAGTAAGATCAGAAATAAATAGACAATGTTTTACTAAAGTAATATATAGCCATAAAAGGAAAAATGTCCGCCTCATTGACGCCATCTTTTTCAAGAAACCAGAACCATGTTCAAACTCGTTCAAGATATCATAAGAACAAATGTTCTCACCAAATTAAATGAAGATAGGACATTAAATGTGACTTTTAGAGGGTTAATAAGTTAAATTATAGCCATATAAGGAAAAATGCCCTGCCTCCTGGGGGCCATGTTTTTTCCACCAACCGGAATAATTTGCGAACTCACCCAAGATATCATTTGAACAAATCTTCCGACTAAGTTTCATGAAGATATGATGATAAATGTGGCTTCAAGAGTGTTAACACGGTTTTACTGTAGCCATATAAGGAACACTGCCCCGCCCCCTGGCGGCCATTTTTTTCAACCAACTTGAACCATTTTTAACTCCTCCAAGATATCTTTGGGACAAATCTTCTGACCAAGTTTCATGGTGATCTGAAAATGAATGTGGCTTCAAGAGTGTTAACAAGGTTTTGCTCTAGCCATATATAGCCATATAAGAAAAATGTACCGTCCCCTTGCGGCCATGTTTTGCAACCAACTACAACCATTTTCGAACTCGTCCAAGATATTATTGGGATACATCTTGTGACTAAGTTTCGTGACGATCGGACAATATATGTGATCTCTAGAGTGTTAACAAGGTTTTACTAAAGCCATGTAAGGACAAATGCTCCGCCCTTTTAGGACAATGTTTTTCAACCAACCGAAATCATTTTCAAACTCGTCCAAGATATCATTGGGACGAATCTTCTGACTAGGTTTCATGAAGATCGGACGATGAATGTAGCCTCTAGAGTTTAAACAAAGTTTTACTATAGCCATATAAAGAAAAATGACCCTACCCCTGGCGGCCATGCTTTTCAAGCAATCGTAAACATTTTCGAACTCGTTCAAGATATCGTTGAGACGAATCTTATATGGACAATAAATGTGGCCTCTATAGTATTAACAAGGCAAATGTTGACGCCGCACAACGCACAAAAAGCACATTGTGCTCAGATGAGCTAAAAGTTTAGACCTCTAGAAGTTATACAGTTTTATATAAGCGTTATAAAGTCTATGAACATAGATACAGAGGACAGATGGACAAACCAATTCTTTATTTTCTAACTAGTGAGAGCATAAATATTCTCTAACAATATACATTTGTCACCTTTGGCGAGTTAATTTCTCAATTCGGAATTTTCTTTTTCAAGCTTCGAATACCTGTCTTGAGATGCCCTCAAACTTTCAGCCATTTGGTTGTACTTATCCTGAAGAAAAGAAAACCATATGATGATATAAATGTTTCACTTCATTACAACTTTTAAAGTCTCATCCCGCTATTTGCTGAATACAAATGACTCTGCTTATCTAGGACAATGTACCTATAGTTGTTGCGAAATCATTATATAGGTTAACATCTCTCATTGTGGTCTTTTTCTTAAGAATGAATACCATGTCCATTCCCCAATCCTTCAAAAACCCTGAATTGAGACTCATTCTTCTAATACATCTATATTAATCCAGGAATACAATTCATATAAATGTTTATTCCAGCTTTTTTTATATAACATTAATTGACATACTCAGCACATTATGTAAAATATTCTTAAATCATTTATATGTGTCAACAACATTGAATTAATTAGTGGTAACATAAACTTCTATTTTATTAATTGCTTCTTAAATACATTGGTGGTATCAATGTGAACTTCTTTAGCGTAAACAAACTGAATTTATACAACTAACCAGTATATCTTCATTTCCATTTCTTTCCTCCATCTCAAAGGTATCCTCAATTTTCCTCTTTTTCAAGGATGCCGGTGAAAATTCCTTCCTCAAAGTGTGTTTAATCATTTCTTTAAATCAAATTGGTCTCAAGTTATGGTATTTTTAATGTATGCTTTACTTTGCAAATATGAATTACAGATATCACAGACACATTTAATAGTTTATTTGGACTAAACATGCTTAATTTATAAAAGCTAGTACATACAATTAAATCAGATAATTTTGGTTGACCATGTATTGTGATATATAGAACCAGTAGATCCTTTTTACAAAATAGGGCGACTGAGAATAGAGATTATATTTACCTTTGACACAATTGCAGGACTTTGTACCTGTGTTGGTTTTTATTAAATTGGATTGGTCATGATTGTTTGTAGATTATTTGTTGATATTGTAGATTTATATTTTAAGAAGAACTTATGCTTACACTTTATTATTATATTCTGTCAGACCTTGGCTTTTCAGGATTTCGAGACATGTTTTTATTTTATCGTCTGACAATTTCATTAACGGCCGGAAAAAACTTTTCCGTAATTTTAACCGCAGATTCTGATTCCTCCACCAGGACCCAGACGTTCTGCTCTAGCTGAGCCATTTGGAGGTGCATGCCATAGCTTTGTTGGAACCGCCGCATATCCTAAAACATTTCCAATTCAGGAATTACATTACATGTTTTTAGCAAATGCTTGTGAACATGCTTTAAACCACTATTAAAAACTCTGCAAAAATAATAACACACAAGACCTAGCGTGCAGTTTTTCTTTTGCTTTGATAGATATAGATTTCATGTTAGTACTAAGTAGTATGGTATAACGACAGTATGGACATATTTGAGGAATAATATCTTTCATAGATACATAGTGGTTTTATGAAAATTAAATCCAATAAGTGTTATAATAATGTACTAGCTGAGTTATTAGAATATTTAGTTTTTATCTATTTTCAAGAAACAGTGAAATGACCTTAAACCTTCACTAAAATGGAAATAGCATAAATCAAAAGAGAAGTGAAAAACACATGATTATCAAAATCACTTAAAATGATATACCACATGTTTACCTTCACTTGGAAATGGAGGATATTAGTGCTTTCCAGCCTTTCATGCCCGCTGGGGCAAGGGGCATGGAAGGTCGAACCTGTCGCATCAATCTCACTTTGTCAACAAAGGTGATTTGCTTATTCTTTTCCTGAAGAACCACATTGTGTTGCCATCCCATTGTCAATGCTGTGGCTTTAGGCAGTAGTGAATACAAGTTCACTTAAACGGTGGACAGCTTGACTTGTCCTCTTTGGAGAAGACATTGGAGAGCTTCCCTGGTGTGGTTTCCACCAAGGGTCTCAACTTGAACTGCACCTGTAATAAAATGATTACGAAATGAATGTCATACCATTTTTATGTTTGTGTTTTTTTTCAACTATATAGCAATAATTTTCCCCGAAAATTTCTTAAAACAATAATGATGAAATTAATTCATTCAACTAGTAACGACTAGGTACATTTGTTATTTATTTGTGTACAGGTAATTTACTATGATATTAAACTATTAAAATCTAAATTTTCAGAACTGTTAAAATGAGGATGAATTACTAAATGTATATAGGTCTCGAAAAGGGCAGGTATTTTAAAATGCAAACGATTCAGTTTTGTTAAATACTTTTTGTTTGTACACCAGAATTCAAAACTAAAATATATCATTCCCAAAAGTATGATTAAGGAATTTTAGTCAAATTCCCCAGGGGCAAAACATTAAAGAAAAAACATGTTCTTTTCATGTTTGCCTTCTCACAAATCTAAATAATGTTAGAACAACACAAATACTAATCTTCAGTTACAGTTCAGATATTGGTGCATTTGAATTGAGAGTTGAGAGCATCAAAAGCAGGAGATTTCTTTAATTATAACTCTTTAGTATCATTAGATTTATTTCAATAACTAATATAAATATCAAACAAATATCTACTAGCTGATTTATACCCACCTTCTGTCTTTAACATGGTAGGATCACATCTTGGTACCATTCCCACTAGGATGGTTAGCGGTTCAGAGATTCCGAACTGGAAAGAATCCATCAGGAACTTAACATGCTGCCGGTCAAGACGTCTTGTTGTTCTTTCTGGTGCGGGTGGTATTAAATTCTCGATGTGGACATCAAAAACACCTTTAATTAAAAAATGATAAACATTCCAAAGTAAATACAAATTTAATTAAACAAAGCTGTGGAGGTCATACTTTTTGCTCGTTCAGCCTCATGAGTATGCGTTTCCTCATTGACATCCATTTAGTAATTAAATTCTTATAACTAAGACAAGTCTCACAGTCATAGACATGTGTTATTATTATTTTATGATTACTAATAAGATCTTAATGTACATGATGTCATGTTAATCGTACAGAAGTTTTGTTTCATGTTCTATGTGAAAATGTGTGTACTCTCGAATTTGATGACATTTAATTATTGCTCTACGGAAAAATGCATAGAAGAGCAAACAATTGCTTTATTTTAATACTTGTGTTGAGATAAGGCATAATACCTTTAATGATATTCTTTAGAATCATTTAGAACTCATTGTTTCAATATATAAATAAAAATGTGAAAACCGTGTTCGTAAAAGGACTGTGTATTTTAATTTAAGGTGTTTAAAGGAAAATCTAAAAAATATCATATCCAGAAATGTCTTTACCCAAGTATTTATGTTGTGCTTCCTTTTCATGTTTTGCTGAAAATAAAACATGTAATAATTGAAAATTTTATTATTATTTTTTGATAATACATTTGAGTTAAAACAATACCAGCTGCAATGCCTTTAGTTTACAATTGTTTCAAATAGTAATGATTATCTAATGACAGCTACGTTTTATGGGCAAAGAAACACTATAAAAAAGAAAGAGCTTTTTACCATAGGTTGCTTAATGTGTGTAAACCTTAGAACTCAGTTCTAGTCGTTTATGATTTGTTGTAAAATCCAATCGATGTTGTAAATTTCTCTCTCCTGCTAGTTAAGTTTCACAAACCAGTTTCAATTAACCACTGCAATAACAAGAAGGATTTGGAAAACAAATCCTAGCTTAGTCAATCCCTAACCCCCATTTTTCGGTTGCATCATCAGTGCAAAATGTAAAGTACTGGTAACTTTTGCTGCAGTTTCAACTTCCATCATCCCCATCTCCACATCACTTTGGTCAGACAGATCCATGTTTATCATATCAAGCAGACTCTGTTGACATAGAATGAACAATAGCATGTTACCTAGAATGAACAATAGCATGTTACCTAGAGACATGAACATTACAAGAATTTGCGTTGAATGTGTACACATAATGCACATAAGTAAACTTCATAACAAAATCAACAATAGCATTCATCATACAGAATTCTGCATATGATTAAATTATCAAGCTAAACCACTGTAGCGATCACAATAATGGATTTTTTATAGATTATTTGTATAGGCTATTTGGCAGGAGTTGCACGGCTTTCAACACAAGAATGTATAATTTTAAAAAGTAAGGAAACTTATGTTAAGACACAACGACTAAGTCACTTATGTTTCGTAGTACAAAGTAACGAAGTTAAATATAAGTCAAAAGCACATAAGGTGTGTGAGAAAAAACATACCATTTAAGGACTGGTCACTACTTTGTATATTGTCAACCGAACTTGCAAAACTGGAAGTCTGCACTGCAATATAAATATCATTGATTAGAATTTAAACTTTTGAACTTAAAACAAACAGCACAATTAGCCTTATTGTACAAAAACTAAACTGTGATTAACATGCCCAATTACTGATCATAACATGAAATTCAAGCAGTTACCTTTTCACTGTAATTTTATTAAGAGCATATTATAATTTTGCCATTACATCGATCTTTTTCGCTTCTTTTTTAAGTACCGGAAAATGGCACTTTCTCAATTAGGAAAAGAAACCTAATTTCTCAATAGCTGTCAAAACAAATTCCAATTGAACGTTTAAAAAACAACATTTGAAAAATAAAATAAAATGCGACATTTAGTTTGTTTCCCTATGCAGATATATGGCTTGAACCTAAGTAAATATAATATTGACAACTTGATAACACTTTGTCATCAATTTTAAAGTATTTGGTAGCAAAAAAAAATTCAAAAACACCAATTTCCCAATATGAAGATTTCACGACGCGAATGTTTCTAATTTCTGTTTTTTTTTGCGTATTTTATTTCCCGATTGGGCTGGCACCGGTACTTTTTACAATTGGGCAACACAACAATCGATGCATTATAAAAAGGACATAACTATTTTTCAGCACCAGCAAAATCATCTTAGTAAGTTAGAACAGTTACACCATGTTTAAGTAATATTTATGCTACTGCATTTGTTAGTCTTTGACAAATGTAAGCTGCTGTTTTTAGTCCCATGGATAAAACAGTATCACAAAATATGAGCCTTTTGTATATGAATGACACTTAATTATAATCACCGGGAAAATGTTTATCTGTCTATTAGCCCGTTTAAGATCCTTTTTAAGCAACAAACAACCATTCCCCTTATCTTTTATCCATTCACATATTCTGTTGTGTTAAATAAGTCATTTAAGGCAGAACATTGAAATCTACAATAAAACCCCTATATGTTACATCCTTTATTGGCACAGAGTTTCATGGGGTCGAATAATACCGGAGCAGATAAAGTGTCCTATATATTGACAATTTTATACTGAGCTCGGCTATATACGGTATGCGGATGTTTGCACGTATCACATGACTCACATGATTGTGTCACAGCCCTTCCTCCAATAAAATCGCCTGCCTCGTCTCTATTCGAATCCTTCAGTCTTCTAGAATCCATTGTGAAATGGTGTTTAAACAGGTTTCTACTCTCGATTTGAAAATCGATGTGTTTTTTTAAAGTTTAATATATACCTCATATCTTTTACATAAAACACGAAATTATCGACAAGTATATTTCCTATATACTAATACCAACTTATATCCATATAGAACAATAAAATACTATTACTGTCCTAGTTCCGTCTACGCCCTATCGCAAAGTTAATATCCGTGTCATTATAAGTCGTTTGAGTAATATAAAACCTCGTCGACATTCTCCGGCATTATATCGTAAAGGTTCAATTAAAACCGACTATACCAATTCTTTTTTACGCATAGCGTGTTACGTTCGTTCCACGTTATCGGCTGTGTATAACTTAGTTGGGTGCAGTATTGATCGCTGAATTACGGGAGATTAATCCAGCTATCAGTGGTGATATTCAGGTGGCAGTACTGCCCAATGCAACACATTTAAACGGGATAAGGACGTTCAACGAAGAGTCGTACTCGTTTAATGTATCTGAGCCATATCGGGTATCGTCTAGATCCTGACGATGATGGGGACGGTCCAGGTCTTGGATTAAATGATGTTTGGTTGTAATTTACTAATAGATTTGAAAAATGAACTTAAAAAATGCAGCCATGGAAGTTGCAAAACTTCCAAAATTGAGATAATAAAATTTCAGAAATGTTAGAATAAGCACGTTTAACGATAAAATTAATGTATAAACATGTATATAAATCTATACATCTGTCATTGACGGAACTGGTATATGAACAGCTATTAAAAGGAACTGACCATAACAAAATCTTAAATATATACTTTCTTTTAAGTTAAATGCCAATGCACATGATTCGTTGTCATCTTATTCACTAAGTACGTAATATAATAACCTATCCGATCATTACGATTACGAAAAGGGTATATTCGTTGCTTTAAACCAATCTCCTTGCTGAAATCGCATTCCTTGTTTAGCTGAGGCCAGTTTCAGAACATGTGTTATTATAAACAATTTAAAAAAGTGCTAAATTAATTGTCTCTGGCCTCCGTATCTATCTGAACATGTCGGGAACTGTCACAATATGGTTTCTATGAAAATTAATCTCAAACGTTCGATAAGACAACCAACGTTTATGAATGCGATAACCATAATACAATTTATATTCTCAAGTACAATAAAGGCACTAAATACCCAAATTGAACAATTCCAATCCAGTTATAGGCGGAATTGATGAACATTAACATGGCTTATGCAATTATATGTTTATCCCAACAATATACTTCTAATGATGGTATTTCATACGATTGGATTTATATATTTTGATTGACATGTCGTATTTGTAACAGATGCGTATACATGAACATCATTTAAAAATAAAAACCCGACACGAAATTTGTATTTTGCAATAATAAATTTAGCTAATTCTACACACACATAGAGTTATCAGAATGCAAACGTGACATGAGGCTTTCTTGTATAGAAAATGGATGACGGCAATTGAGTTTTAATCTTCATTCATTATCATGATAATAGACAGAGTCGTATGTTTAGAAATTATTTTCGAATTCCGATTTGATATACATGTTGTACACCTGACCGGAGATTTTTCAACAGGAAATTACCATAGAAAAAATTATCTCGTCGCTAAGTTTAACCCTTTCTTAACGTAAAATGTTTTAATGCTCGTGTATTGAGCCGAGATTAATTAATGATAGTATAACCTGTGTTTACCTTGTGATACATCAAGCTGGGATTGTGTATTCGAACCAAAGCGATATCGAGCAAAGGACGAATACCAATGTGAGTATTGGGTAGTTCTATGCTTGATTCGCTTCACGACATTCAATCAGATACACGGCATACCCGTTGATCGTTTTATAAGAAAGGAATAGGCGACAGTGAAGGTTTCTGGTTTGATCATAGATAGTGTTACATAGTGTCAAGAAATAGATAAAGGAACATGACTGTGTTATACTGAATAGTAGATCCCGTAAGAGTTATCTCAACTGTGAATCTTGTAATTATATGATTATGCCTCATCGTTTATTGTACACTTTTAGCTTAGGTATGTACAAATGTATATTTATAATACCGGCTATATTACAACAGGTAGAATACCATAATAATAATATTGTTTAAAAAAAATAATTTTCATTATGCTTTCAATTATCCAAAGCCGTTAATTGACATACAAGGTAAACGTGTACATGGCGATTCCCATTTAAGCTGTTCGATCCACCCTACGGTTGTTAATTTACAGATAATTTTGTCGAAGTCTAACCGCTCAAGTTTTTTTCCCGAGCGTGTCTTATCATCTATAAATATGTATTTTTAATCCGCAACGTAGCAATGAATTGAAATGCTATTTTGGAGAACAAAAATAAGAAGAAAATTTTACTGATATGCGTACAAGAACGAAAACTCCGTTAAAATCAAAACAAAAATCAATACATTGAGTATGATGGGCTGACAACTTAATTTGTTTTCTTGGTTAAATCATTCATGTGTATTGGTGGGTTTGTGTCTGACCAGAACGTTAAAATGTTGAAGGTTTTGAGTAACAACGTGTGTTGTCTCTGCCCCAGTAAATTCTCGAATACATAATGTGATTTAGTGCAAGCATGTGTTCTTTTTAAAATAAAATAGTTACAAAGAAAAGATTTATTTAATCTGATATCACTTCTTTAATATTATTGTTTTGCTTATTTTCGTTAATAAACAACGGAACAATAAAGGAAATTAACGGCTTTTCTAAAACACTTAAAAGATGCTAGCTTCTTAGGCATTTTACAGAAGCGACACGTTAAAAATTACGTTCTCATCGACGTTTATTGATAGTAATTGAGCTTTGGGCTTATGTAGGATATGTACAAATTGTATTCTTTTGGATAAACGTGACAATCCGATCGTGACAATAAGAAAATGTAATGTTCGGTTCTAGAGAGGTCTTTAAATATGCATATGCATTTGCCAATATTTTACGCGCTTAACAACACACTAGTTAAGTTGCATGTAACAAGAATTAAAATACTATTACATGCACACGTTTAAGGATGTTAAAATGTTAAAAACATTTTGTGAAGATATGTATAACAAACACATTTACAAAATAAGAAATGCACATTACAAAGGCAGTTCAAAATATTTTGATTTTTTTATAGATTAAAATTAGTAACAATACTGTTCTAATATAATTTATCGGAAAAGTATTCCGACTTTAACTAATATCACCACACACGCACATTATTATACAATATGCGTGTGGACAGCATGCTCACATGGAAAACACCTTAATAGTCACCTAACTAATTGCCAGTGATATCTTGTACAACGGAAGTGTCCCGGCTCCTGAAGCGCTGTTGGACACCGCCAGCTTGATTTCATCCTTAGATACACATAAGCTGTGTGGCAACATCAAATCCATGAGGTAGGTACCAACTACGTCACCATCAACAGTCATGTGCGCGATTGCATGGTTATTCTTACTGCACACCAGCACTGTGTCGTCAGGCCCTACAATGCACTACATGGTTCCCGGATGTTGTTATTGGTGACTGCTATAGATGTGCCATTCAGGTTGTCGTAAATGTACACTGTGTGAGCTTCCCTGTCAGTTAGTACTAACGTGTTCTTAGACTGGACATATGTGCACATACTCTCATCTATTTTGTACGTTTTCACATGAAATGTCACGTGATCAAAGTCAGATTTCACACCGTCCACAGATAACATTCTGGCAGGGCGGTGGTCATCGTATGAAATCACGGCCATGCGTAACGGAGACATGCAGGATATATGGTAGAACTTGGATGTTGTGTTGATAATCCTCGTCAGCCTTATTAAATTGTCTTTACTCACAGACAGAAGACACATTAATTTACCTTTTCCAAGCGTTGCAGCAAATTCATCTGATGACAACCATAACAGAGAACATGGGTTTGTATTGAACTTGTAAGGTGTTCCTTATCACTGCAGCAGCTCATTCAATATGATACATTTGCAGTTTTAGTTATCCACGGCTACAAGTCTCCCGTCCGGCAGGAAGTCCAGTCCAGTGAGGTACGGTTCCTTCACATCATCTTCAGTCTTCGAAAGATCCACGGACACGAGCAGCTCCAATGAGATAGGTCTTGACAGGGATGATAAGCTACTCGGACGTGTTTCCGCTGTAATAATAATAATAATAATAATAATAATAATAATAATAATAATAATAATAATAATAATAATAATAATAATAATACTAGTAATAATAATAATATTATTATTATTATATTTAATTTTAACAATCATTATTATTTGTATGATTGGTCTTTTATTACATACTATTGTATGAAAATGAGTGCATTAAACGCAATCTGTTAACATATTTTTTTAGTGTAATTAAATTCATTTACAAATGAAATTCGTATATTTCAATGATCTTAAATAATAATGTCACGAAAAATATATAATTCAATGTATTGCGTTCAAGATTCGAACATGTCAATATCATCATCGTGTTGATCATCGTCAACTTGTTGCAATGCCTCTACCGTTGAAGTGCAAACAAATAAACCATTATATAAACGATGTTTCTCCATGGTCAACACACCGAGGCAATGGTAGCTTACCTGAACTTATGTAATAAATGAGTTGCACATTTTATTGATGTGGTAGCGAATAAAAGGTATGATGTTTACACAGAAAATCTGTAAATTCTTTGTTAACTTCTTAAATGACCTGATTTTCCTTATAATTATAATCAATGTCATTACATTTGTGTGCTTTGCATTTGGCTTAAAAGTAAGTGTATGCCAATAAGCCTATAATAGTTGTTGTTGTTGTTGTTGCTGTTGTAATGTTAATGTGTGAGTTCAAACGATCCCGTTTATTGAGATTAATTTTTCTATAGCATATGTTATTCGGTTTTATATTGGTAGATTGAAAATGTTTGATAAAGTAAGTTTGTATTTTCACGACTACATTATTAAGTAAAAGTAAGATTTGTCGACAACATTCCTTAGAAGGATCCTTATTCAATATTATAATTGACATACCGATTTTTTTGTACAATGTTCGACGTTTTTTCTAAACGTTCTGTGAATAATACCGAACCAAGTATGTCAGTGTTATTTAGAGATGCCGTGTCGATATTTGCTTTTGGACTTACTCTTAACCAAATTTTAAATTAGCTACATTAAATGTATAATTAAGTTGTTATAAACCTTATTTTAAGTTACGCATGCTTTCTGCCATGGGTTACGTAAAGTGAACAACTCGCAATCATTTATCTTAAATTAATTTTCTGATTGCGATTTTTGATAAAGCTTTTTGAATATCTTTTTTTAAATATTTTATTCATCAATTAGTATAACAGATGGAATAAAATGTAGAGAGTCGATGTATCAAGAACAAGGTGGAGCGTTGTAGCCTTATGACCGAATTTTAAAATTATGATAGTTTATATACAGATAAACAGCAATTTCCTATACACTCTAGTTTTATTATCCCCCGCCAAAGGCGGAGGGATATTGTTTTGGCGTTGTCCGTCCTTCCGTCTTTCCGTCCGTTTTTCCGTCCGTCCGGAGCCATATCTTGGAAGTGCTTTGGAGGATTTCATTGAAACTTGGTATGAGTATATATATGGATACGATAATGATGCACACCAAATGGCTTTGTACACCATCTGTTAATAACGGAGTTATGGCCCTTTGTATCTTGAAAAAATGCTTTTTGTGTGTCCGGAGCCATATCTTGGAAGTGCTTTGGCGTATTTCATTGAAACTTGGTATGGGTATGTATATCGATAAGATGATGATGCACGCCAAATTGCATTGTACACCATCTGTTAATAATGACCCTTTGTATCTTGAAAACATGCTTTTTTGAGTGTCAAATATAACACCTTTGTGTCCAGAAGGATATTGGCGGGGAATATCACAACGAATTTGCTTGTTTTCCCGTATTTTGTAATATAATATAAGAACAAAATAAAATTATGAATCAAAGTAAAACGGTTCTAAAATGTGCTACCCTTAAGCTTGAAAATAAGAATCGACCATCATTCCGAAGACCTCACATACCTTTTGATCGCGTGATTGTACCGGCAAGGCTGTTCATGAATTACGGTAAAAACAGTCGATATATTCCTATAATTTTATAATTTTATATATGTGTTGCGCATGCTAGAATTGCTTGTAACGGAAAGCCTTCCTTAGCATTGAACATATTGATATTTAATCATTAAATATTTTAAATATGTCATCAAAATATAGTGGATTACGTATATAACTATAATTAAAATAGTACGGTACATTGAATGTTATGCTAAACACTCAATCGCACTTGTATCGCAACACGTTTGTAAAGTTTATTTCTCAAACAACGGCTAAAGATATCAATTTAACTTTCATATATTTCCAACATAGAAATCATTCATCTACGACGATCTAATACTTCTGTACCACTTGCGGGTGTGGTTGCATCGTGCTGAACATTGTAAAACGTTATATGGGAATTTCATTGATTTTTTTCTCATAGTTTAAGTTCCTTAACCATTCTAATTATAAAAAAATCATTTGTCGCACCCGATTAAAAAAATAGATAAAAGAAATACGGTTTAATTTGAAACATGCATATACAATAACATATTATTTTATTATGTTATTGTTTTCAAATACAGGAAAATGCACGTCAAATTAACATATCATAAGCAATATGTGTACATATAACTCCTACCTAAAAAACTGAAGAAAATTGGACAATAGTTGTATTATATACGTCTAATTTACCATTCATAAAATGTATATTTATCATCAGCTTAAATGTATCCATCTTGTAGCAACAGAGGCTGTATGGTAATAAGCATAATATATAAAAACAAATCTAAAATTTTGCGAATGAATATAAATATGAATGCCTTGCAAGCAAATATAATAATGTCACATAGTTCGCAGAGTCCATTTCTGATTTCTTTACGTTTTATTTCTGCTTATTAACACAACACAACGTTTTCAAAATGTTTGTCAAATACGGAGACTGACGCCCTCAGTGCCGTTCGACACCGACAGCCTAGTGCCATCCTTAGACACACATATGCTGAACGGTAACTTTATATCCACTGGGTATGTACCGAGTATTTTGCCGTCAATGGTCAGATGCACGATGGAGTTCTTCCTCATACTGCACACCAGCACCGTGTCACCTGGCTCTGGACAGGCACCACGAGGTTCCTGTATGTTCTCATTAGTGACTGCTCTAGACGTGGCCTTTACGGTGTCGTACATATACACTGTGTGAGCGAGCTTGTCAGTCAGTACTAACGTGTTCTTAGACTGGACATACGTGCACATACTCTCATTTATTTTATACGTCTTCACAGGAAACGTTACATGCTCAAAATTAGAGACAGAAGACATACTACTTTACCATCACCACACGTTACACAGAGTG